>NC_068362.1:102743375-103008375 GCF_020536995.1 Dreissena polymorpha | reverse complement strand
GCTTTCTTGACGTGGCGGCCAATTGATTTCTTTAAATTATCGAATGCACTCGAATAACGCGATTTTTTGTTCAAGAATTGACGGCTTAAGAAAAGTAGTGTCAATGAATTATTATTTATTTTTTCGAAGGAAATCGTTTTGAATTAAAAGAATAATTTCTTTGATGAAGTAAAAGTTCCCTTTTGTATGTCAATCAAAGTATGTCTATTCAAAAGGAATACGCCTGCTGTAACGACGGGCTTTGAAGGGAAAAGATGGATGACGATGAAGGAATGTATATTTTATGTTGTGCGCTGAATTACTCGTCGTGGATGAAAAAATGAAGTTGACGAAACTAAACATATTATAAAACAACTTAGGTGAGTTTAACAAGAACCAGTATATGGTTGACTTTTACATGCCAGATCGTAAAACAGTGTTACGTAAGGGTAAACATGTTGCAAATTAATAATGTCAGCCATCTTTATTTTTGGTATTTTGCAGTGAAAAAAACTGTTTGTGTTCTACTTGATTGTATTTCATTTGAAATGCTTATTAAATTTAAATCGAGGCATATAGCGGTATTTTGTTTTGACACTCTGCTTTTGCGCGGAATTTGTAAGGACTATGTCAAGTAAAGTAACCAGGGAAAATAACAATTTAAGTATTACAAGGCAAGGTTATAATTAATTAATTTATTTTTTTTCTATTGTTTTCAGCAATTAAAGACCTTTCTTTCACTCGTCGGATTAAATTGCAAGTACGCACTCACACTACCATAGTATTATATATGGCATAACAACCATAATAAATCACCCGATGCATTAACTTCAGAAAAGAATGCACTAGGATATCAGAATGTTATATATGTATGCCTTGTATAGCTATGGGCTGTGGTCTCAAAACTCTTTTTAATTAAGTTTGAGTATAACAGACTCGACCTCGGAACAAGTACGTCAATAATTGCTGTTATTTGTAGACAGCTGTTGTCCCTCATGTCCTGAACATAATTTTAAAGTTCTTTGGTTCTGAAATGACGTACGCGAATGGGTATTTCAACAAGCCATTTGGACTTTGAATAATTACTTTAAAATGCATAAAGCTTGTGCTTGTCTTAATTAGAATATATTGAACGCCTGTGCATCATCTTTTTTGTTTGCTTTTGCATAATTATGTTCCTTTTATGAGCATTACTTGGTCTGGCATATTTGACCCCTTTATGAGCACCAGATGAAAAGTTCTTGATTTGTATTAGCACTGTATTAGGCGCTCTTGTAATACCAGCAGCAAAATATAATTCTTATATATTAGACAACAACACGTTTTTGATGATGTCATTCAAACAAAAGTAAAAATAGTTATATTCTTTATTAAAGTGATAACAAGGTAACCTTCAACACGCGAATTGTATCGAGACATAATAGTTATTTTCGACGACCAATACCAAAAACACAATCGCTGCACCGAATACTGTGTCGGTAATTTGTGAATGTACGTCCATTTTGCTGAAAAAATAGCTGGCATGCGTTTGCAAAAAGAAATTTAAATGCTGAAATTATTAAAGGATTTCTTTCCCACCACACATAATTCGCCGAAAAAGGCCCAGAAGCGAAAATCTATGACAATGAAAGTCTAGAACAGTTATCGAAATAAATTCTTGTTAAACGCCGGTATTCTTTTTAACCAATTTAACAGCTTTGGAGTTTAACCTTACAGCACACTTAGCCCAGAATTCATCACACAAACAGACAGGTGTATATACATATTACATGTGTGTAAGTACAACATTATTGCATAGGTTTTATATAGAGCACAGCAATATTGGTATTAATAAAACATTCTGAAACACGATACATTGAAATAAATACGAGTTTAGGAAAAATGGTTTACTTTATTACAGAAGAAATAATCATACAGAGCACATTTCAGATCATCGTCAAGCATCTGAGAAAGAAGCAGTAATGCAATGTATAAAATGTGCTGTAACATACGCGGTGATATGTTAATGCATAGCAGATATATCCTATTTACTTAAAAATTAATTATGTAATACAATATATTTGTTATTTAATTAATTATAAGTTTATTAACGCGATACCAAACCGTATGCGCACTTCTAGGGCGATACACAAATCTCGGGATACATAATTACATATTATACGGCCAAAATGTTGAAGAGTTAAGTAGAACTTTCAGGTGTTGGAACATCCATGAGAGACCAAAAAATGAACAGTTTTTACACAATATATTTTAACCACTGTTAACAGCGATTTAATCAATTGGTTTCTTTCAACTATCAAAACATATTTTTCACGGTATCGTCTAATATTTAAATATAAATAGTTGATTGATCCTTCTCAAGACAACAGTTATATTTTATATGAGGTTAGCGAAAGGTTTTGTTTTTATAGTTATCAATTTTAAATTTCAATTTTTACCAGGCGATGAAAAGTGAATATTTTGTTTAATGTTTATTGTGAATTTATTTGAAGGTACATGCGTATGTAGTTAAGTGCAATCACGTTCATTTCATCGTGTTTTTACCGTTGTATCATCATTTTTTGTTGTTTTTTCATGAGTTTCAAAATGTTTCAAAATGTAAAATGAAACAGAAGCGCAAACGCACGAGTTTATATTTACACATTTGTTTGCTCGAGTGTATCATCATTTTTTGTTGTTTCTTCATGAGTTTCAAAATGTTTCAAAATGTAAAATGAAACAGAAGCGCAAACGCACGAGTTTATATTTACACATTTGTTTGCTCGACTATGTAAAATAAACGAAACATGATGACAATTATAGAACACTCCATAAAAAAGTTATACAATTGCACAAAAATACAGTTAATGTTAAATTTACAACCATGATATTCGCGACCTAATTCCAATATGCAGTTCACCGGTAAAAGGATCATAAAGCGCATGTCATACATTGATCCTTATACGTTACAAGATTAATATAAGGTTTGATCAATATCAACAAGATCGAATGATAGATCTCTATGCTGTTCAATAACAGTGATAGTGATTTACACTGACATCCAAAAACATTTAACAGAAATAAATGGAGCCATCCAATAACCGTAGACAAAAAACGTACAGCGATACAACACGCGAGTCTAGCACGTTGAACATGGCCAATTGTATGCGCCCCGAAATGTATTTTCCCATCATAGGGAGCAATGCATCTCGATAAGTACCAAGTGAAATAACGTGTCTTTTATACAAGCGTCTTCGCGATGGGATATGTGTAATTTTATAAAAAAAAAAGAAACTTAAAAGTGATTAATTTAAGGTTGACATTGTCGAAATTAAACCAGTAGGTACATTGTCAATCGTATTTGGTCTGTACATTTTCCGATAAATCCTAATGATTAAATATTAACTTACCGACAACACGAATTTGTCTTTTCAAATAAACTAACCCGAGAATGTCTGAAGATAGACTTAAACATACATATATATTTGTGAGTGCGACCATTACGATGAACTGGTTTTCAACAGTCAAATGGTTCAATTGAAATTTAATTCTTCGTGCAGACGTGTGAATAGACGCAAAACGCATTCGACAAATAATACGGCAAGAATCAGGTTTACAATATGCGTACTTGGATGTTAAATAACAAGAACAATGTCAGGCCATAAATAGATATGTTACATTCACTTAGAAATAAAGAAGTTTGAAAATATGACGAAATTGTAAAAAATAATACTGGTTCCAGTATGAATGCAGGACTATGGTAGTCAAGAAACATGTCAAGGATATACTATTTCGTTCTGACACCTCCGGTGTTATTGTTCAAATCGGACTTAGCCGAGCCCTAATTACAAACCACAAATGTGTTAATATAAGATTCGTTAGTGTTTATAAAAATATAACATAATATCATCGCAAATCGAATAAAAATTAAAAAATAAAGACATAATAAAGTCTAGTGATTTACCATGTTAATGTTAAATGTTTTAGCATAAACCAGAACATCATAATTATATTCTGATACACAATAATAGGAAACATATAGACATTATAGTTGAAACAAGCTTCGTTGAAAATATATCAAAACCAATAATCATATGGAGAACATTCCACATCATCATCAAAAGTCGAAGAAGTTATGCAAGGAGTAACATGCCCGGTAACATAGTTTTCATGTATATGCATAGTACATAAATCTACATAATAAAACCAGTACTGCATTTAATTTAAAATCATATTCTTACGCATGGACAAGTTATCGCAAACCTTAACCGGAACATACTATACAGTCTGATGAGGGCCATGAAAATTCTTTGACAAATAAATACCCAAGATGTAATAAAATATGTCAAAGTTTGACTTACAGCATAAAGTAGTTGCGGAAGAAATATGGAGATTAAACATAATCTGTATAAGGACAATTTCTGTGCACAGCTCACATAAACGTTTAGTGTTCATTAATCAAGTATTTAGTGTGCACCGAATTTTCTTAAATTTGAATAGGTATTTATTATTGACCTTCTATAATTTGTTTTGACGACAAGATATTCTTAAATATAACTAGAGACAGAAACACTTGAAAACAAGCATTCTTAATGACTAGTGACCGCTGTATAATTCGCCCCGCTGGTGCCTCTTTATATTTTTTTAAATCTCGGACAGTAACTATCTTTTTTTGTATTCATACCACTCGTTATTGTTAAGTTAAGCAAATAAATAGCCTTATTTAAATTATTTAAATTTTATCAGTGACAATGCGTCTGAAAGACAATATAATGAAATTTCATTTGGTAGTGTAGTTTTATTATGATATAATTCAAGTATTTCGAGACTGATATAACCAGCGTGCGGTTTTTAATTTTAAATTAACTGATTTATCAAATTAGGTGTCTGAGAATAAGAAAACATGTCAAGTAAAACAAAACAGCTTTAATCATTGAGGAAAAACTGGAATTTTAATATGTAAGGAGCTTTTCTTGTACAATAACGGTAATACTTGTATCATCCTATCTACAGGACAGATGGCATATTATGAGGACTGAACATCACGCATGAAACATTCACTTAAATGGTACATATTGATTTCTGGATTAATTTAATTTACTTTTGCCTCCTGGAAGAGCTGAGATTAAGTCTTAACGTCTTCATCATGTATGGGGATCAATCTCGCAGAAGCATATGACATAATAAGTGACACATTAAATTATGACAATGTCTTCTTTAGCGATACCTTGAAATATATCTATTTCAGTATAACATTATAACGGATAAATGTCGTACGTCATAGGAGTACTTTACCGTCTTTTGAAGAGAACACATATTAAATTAATTTTAAGCCAAACAATATATTATGTAATGCTATCTTTATAAATAATGATTTGAATTGCAAATTTAATTTTCTTTATTACAATTATAACACAGAGAATCGATATTTTATATTCTTTTGCAACTTACCATTTCTCACAAAAGAGAATGCCTCATTAAAAACACATTTTTATAACACCACAAAATAAACAATATAAACACATGATTACTTTCTAAAATTATGTGCACTACTCCACATTAAATTGAATGGATTGATTTAAAAAAAAAGGATCAAGTCCTTTATGCGGAATATAATTATGAGTCAAAGTAATTTGAAAATGATATTACATCATGGTGAATCGTTCATTGGTTTATAAACATACGTACTACCCTTACTACCGGGTGTATATGATACATATATCAATAAAAATCGCTGATCTGTCAACTTATTAACATACACATCCGGAGCAGCGAGATTATTGATGACAAATATTATGATTTCACGATATATTGCCGTACATTCAAGATCTGGTGCAATGTTCTATGTCATGAACTTAAGCTGCATCAATTTAATAGTATTACATTTACGCTATCGACTCTCAGGTTTTTATAGATCTTGTATTGCTTTACCCCTCATTTGTGAAAGAACTTAGGGTTTTATAGCGTTATGATCAAAACAAATAAGCCAGAAAAACAATCTGTTATATTCACTTCTGAACATATTCATATGCTATCAATGTTTGAAGAAAATGCGTACGCATTAACAACACTCTTCTAACATAACATGGACAGTTACCCCGGCGACGATTTATGGTTATCTTAGCGAGGGGACTTTCTCTGAAAACAAAATAGACATAATTATCACGGGGCTTGATGACACCGTCGTGCCAAAGCGTGTGAACTCGCTAATCGAATCTTGAGGGAAAATTCGTATTAAGGTGCCGTGATGTAATCAAATGGAATTGTGTTACGTTGTTATTTTAAACACTTTTTTAAAATTTAGTAATGCATATCTATTTGTTGAACAGGTTTTGTGTTTTGTATATGTTGCTTTTAATTCGACGGTGTGATCGTTATTATATCTTTTATGTCATATTTGTAAGGTCATAACAAATAGATACATGAAAAATATGTCTTATCGTATAAATGCTCATTCAAGGATAGAGAATTGTAAATTGCATTCCCATATTTTTTCGACGAAGAACGGATTTTCTAAACTTAGGTTTGATTGTTTAAAAATGTAATATGCTGCTGTGCCTTTTTCAAACCCGTAAAAGTGAATTTGGTACACTAGACTTAATATTTGGAAACGAAGTGAATGCTCCGGCGAAATGTGTCTGGTCTCTGTACCTTTCTCACACAAGATCTGTCCTGGTGACCGAATACCTTCCTGGACGTAACTTGACAATAAGCTTTTTAGTCAGCCTCCGCTACTGTTGAAATGTAATCATTAATTTTGTTTTATTTTATGACATGTTATTTACATGCATGTATTCACAATTATTACAGTGCATAGGATACATAAGAATACACTGTTAAACACAGCTTTTTCGAAATAGTTATATCAGGTTAAGCATAGGAAAGAGCAAAGTTTTATTCTACATGGTCAGCTTTCGTTATCGAATCTTAAAATAATGAGATGCGATTCAAACAGACCTCGATATCGGAAAATGTGGCGCGTCAATTGTAAAGCGAACGTTCTTATCACTATGATCTAATTTTTCTTTTCACTAGCAATGATTTTAGAATATACGTGATTTACGAGTAACCGCATTCAATACATACGGCGTATTAGCTGATATTCACAAATATAAAGATTTGTTGTTCTTCAAATTAGCGAGCACGGAATAAAAAACACAAAATATCACCTTGAAAGTTTCTATTTAGTTCGATTTTTCCGCAAGCTCATATGTTATGATTTACTGTCTGACGACATAAAACATTCGTGATATGTGAAGGTAATGTCAACTTGTTAATAATCTACGATTTATTTCCACATTATTTTTGGCAATTGCTTTTTAATTGATCGTTACATGAATAAATACAAGCTATATTCGTTCTATGCTAATTCATTGACAACGAATGTCGATTCCACTCAGATTCCTTATCAGTTGTTCATCGGAAATATATCTTTTAGAAACACATTCAACTCGCTTTATCAGATGGTTTCCTTACCGTTTTGCATACTTAGGGAAATAGTAATCTGCTGCCGTGCTTTGGCGGTTTACAAAGGCTCATTTTAGCGCATTTGTTCATTTTCCCCTGGTAATTATAGTTCGTGACTATACTATGTTCCCTTGTAGCCAGAGCTTTTGCCCATCGAGTGGCAAATTACACAGATGCACGATAAACTGTTATGTAAGGGCATATAATTGCTATTAATTTGCTACCGTAATATCAGCAATACCAGTTAATTACCTCCAGAATTATACCGCGATTCAAGTGCATTTTCTTTAAAATATAAATAATTATGACTGGATGGATACATGGCTATAGTCTTTAATATTTTTCTTCCTGAGATTAGTAATTTTTACAATTATATTGTATTGTATCATTCATATATTAATATTTCAAACCACAACAAATAATCATTTTGCGAACAGTGTGACAAGATTAAAATGTTTGGCTTTAGTGTAGCCGTTTATGTTTCCTTTTGAAAAATGTTCGATTTTTAAATATTATTAGAACACTAAACGACATTTTCTTTTATCTTTATTTTTCCCATCATCAGATTGGCGGGATATTAAAGAACGAATTGCAAAACGGTTTCAGAAGTATGGTGTTGTTAATAGCCATTCCCTAAAGTTGTTCTGAGCAAATATGTCAGTTTAGATTTGAGACGCATTATATTACGATTGTCATTTAAGGACAATACAAGAAATGTTAATTCCAATTTGCGTATTTTGGATGTAGTAGGGATATATATGTTTAAACTCTCTGTAAAAAAAAACGGTTGATGGAAACTCTTATCTACTGCCGTGCAATTATGCCAAAACGCTCCAATTTCATTTGCTACACTGACTCGGTGCATTTTCGTTCAAAGTGCATAATTATGATCTCTTTGGTTTTCGTTACAATAGGAATAGGAATTTCGCCTACTGAGCGGAGATGGAAAATTTCAAAATAACTACAATTGGTCTTCAAACTTGACATTTTGCTTCGAGTGTTATAAAAGAGTGTGTGTTTTTATCGGTGATGTCAATCTTGAGACGTCATATCTATGAACCTGCGACCTGGTGGAACTGTGGTTACTTAAAGCCCATACACACTCAAAATAAACGAATATTTCGTACGATATTTACAAAACATAAAGTTAAAACATAAAAACTCAATGTTCCTTATAGCCAAAGCCGAAATTTCGACACTAGATGTGGTCTGGTAACACAGATTTAACACGATACAAAATGCTCTTTTATTCTTTTTTGTGGGACAATATACGCAACACATATTCATGTACCAAGTAGGTGTTCATGTTTCATTTCAATACATTGTCGAAATTAAATTAAAACGGAATATATTTTGCCATACAAATATAAAAACGAGCATGTTGTATCTCAATAAATATGTGTCACCATAACACATCTAGCGTTCAAATTGTGGCTATTGCTATATGGAACACTGATTGTTACAAAATATTTTTTCGTATTATTTCTTATCGATCGTGTAATTAGCTCGAAAGAAAAACTTCATAGGACTTCAATACTATACTGAACAATGGCTTAAGACATTTGACCTGTTTTCCCCATTCTGTTTTTTGTTGTATTCCGTTTGATATATATTAATTATCCTCGTACATAGGTGTGTGAGGGGCGAGGGCATCTCACTCCACACCGTACATGATTTTCAAGCAATGGTTGCATACTATAACAAATGTTAACCATGTGATCATCAGTAACTTCTACAGTATAATACAAGAAATATTGGTTTGGCAAATAATTGCCAATACATGAAATCTAACTCCCTTTTCATGGCTTCTTCAAAAGAGCAAATAATAGTTCTATAGCTCTACTTTTTCCCCTTTCGTACTGCCTTAAAGCCAACGGTATGCTAAGGGTCATCGACAGTGGTTTGGTGATAAATGATTTAATCTTAACAACAGATGTATAATTAATGCTTAGTGTATGGAATCATAAATACGCGGTTTTGTTAACAATTTACACACTATAAAAATGTATGCAATTCAGTGATTTTTCATTTATCCTACAACTAAATGATTTCATATAATATAATACAATACATATCCCTTGAATAACGATACAGTTTATTCAACACTTTGCATTAGTAGACACCTGCTATGGGACTACTTTTGTTTGCCTTTCAACCCTCGTACGTTGTCCTTAAATTTGAATCTATACATGGATTAAATGTTTACTTTTCAAATCAATATACCGTATATCAAACAAGCCGTACGTTATAAATCCAATGCAGTGTTTCTTTCAAATGTATTTAGCTTAAGATAAAAATCATCTATGAAGCAACGGGGAATTGAACTATGGTTTCCTGCGTTGTAACCAGACACTCTGACCGCGACGCTTAATAGCTTGCATGCTTGCTAAACTGTAAGAAAATACATTGTTTACGACACAGGTGACGAAATCCCTTAATTGCGTCATTCAGGTCAATGACGCTAATGTCTGCAGTCATTTTCAATTTACAGATATGAAACCGGTAAAGCTGCGTCTTCGATTCTTTTTACATATCGAATATACTCAATTAACGCGATGTTTTGTTAAACAATTCACGTCTTAACAAAAGTGTCAGTGAATTGTTCTTTAACTTTTCGAAGAAAATCGATGTTGAGGTAAAAGAGTAATTTCTTTGATTAATAAGTCGTTCCTTTGTAAGTCGATCAAAGAATTTCTATCAACAAAGAAATTGCCGGATAACACCAAGTTCTTTGAAATGGAAAAGATGGATGACAACGAACGAATGTATATTTAATGTTGTGTGCAGAAAAGAAATAAAAAAAGAGTTGTTTATGGTCTTAAATTAACAATATCGGCGGGGATAAATTCTGAATTATGCTTTACGTATGGGTAAACATTGTGTACGTTAAACATGGAAACAATTTTTGTTTTCGGTATTTTGCAGTGGTGAAATTATTATTTTAGTTTGAAAATAAATCTGTGTGTTCTTTTTGAGTGTGTAATATTTGGAATGCTTATTAATCTTGAATCGAGGCATATAGCGATATTTTGTCTTGATACTGTGATTTTGCGCGGAATTCTTAAGGACTATTTCGAGTGAAGTAAACTTGAGAAATCACTATTTAAATATTAATACGCAAGGTAAGTTTCAGTTAATTTAGTACTTTTTGCTTTTGTTTTCAGTAATTAAAGACTACTATTGTGATTGCGTTATAAACAAATACAATAAAAAAAGTGTAGGATAATTAGAATACAATGTTAGTGAACTTAACTTTATCCGACTCGTCTCAGAAAGTCTTACACGGCTCGCCCAGTCTCGCCATGTAAACCTTTCTACAACTCGTCGGATACATTCAAGTATAAAAATCACACTAACATAATATTCTCTATATCATAGCGTTCATAATAAATAAACAAATGCATTAACTTAGAAAAAGAATGCACTAAGATATAAACATGTTATATATGTATGCCTATGGGATGTGATATCGAAACTCTTTCAGATTAAGTTTGAGTATAACAGACTCGATCTCAGTCAATCATTGCTGTTATTTGTAGACAGCTGTTGTCCCGCATGTCCAGAACATAATTTTAAAGTTAGTGTTTTTTTTTAATTCAATATAAAACATACAATGCATACATGGATATGATCATATAACAAATTGATATTATGTAGCAGCGTGTTCATTGGTTCTGAAATTACCTACGCGAATGGGTATTTCAACAAGCTATTTGGAATTTGAATAATTACTTTAGAATGCAAGAAACTTAAGTTTGTCTTAATAATAAGATATAGAAAACATGTGTCACATTTTTTCTAAGTATGTTGCTTTTGCATAAATATGTTCATTTTATGAACATAACTTGGTCTGGCATCTATTACGATGCATATATTTGATCCCGTTATGAACATCAGAAGATAAGTTCTTGATTTATATTGGCATTGTTTAAGGCGCTCTTGTTATACCAGCAGTGAATTATTAATTATTATCTATATGAAAACAACATGTTTTTGATGATGGCTTTTACACAAAAGTGAAAAAAGTTATATTCTTTATAAATATGATACCAAGGTAACATTCAACACGCGAATTGTATCGAGACATAATAGTAATTTTCGACGACAAATACCAAATACACAAAAACACAAAGTCGAAAATTACGATATGGGGATACATATGTACCAAGCCGTATGAGCATTTCTAGGGCGTTACAAAACTCTCGGGACACATGATTACATATTATTAGGCAAAATGTTGAAGAGTTGAGTAGAACTTATCGATGTTGGAACATCCATAAGAGACCAAAAATGATCGTTTTTAACACAATATCTTCGCACCACTCAAAACAGAGCTTTACTCGATTGTCTCCTTTTCAATGTTAAAAATATTGTTCACGGAATCGCAAATTATTTCATTATAAAGAGTAGATTGACCTTCTCAAGACAACAGTTATATTTTATATTAAGTGAGCGAAATTATGTTTTAACATATTCAATTTCAATTTTTAAATTAATCCTGCCGATGGAAAGCGTATACGTTGTTAACTGTTTATTGTAAATTTATTTGAAGGTTAAATGGCATGAAATCAAGTTAAAGCACTGACATTTCATCGTGTTTTTTACCTTAATATCACCCTCATAATTGTTGTATCTTGAGTTTCAAAATGTCTCAAAATGTAAAATCATACAGAAATGCAAACGCACTATTTATAGTTGCAACGGTATGAGGTAAACATTTAAACATGTGTTTGCTCAACTATGTAATATAAACAATTACAATTTATTTAGTACACTTCATAACTAAGATATGAAATTGATCAAAAAAATATTATATATATTTTTAATGTTAAATTTACAACCATGATATTCACGAGTCAATTCGAAGGCGTAGTTCACCGATAATAGGGTCAAAAAGCGCATGTCTTACTTGATTATAATAAGTAACAAGATTAATATAAGGTTTGATCAACACAAACTAGATCGAATGATAGATCTCTATGCTGTTCAGTAACATTGAAAGTGATTTACACTGACATCCAAAAACATCTACAAGAAATAAATGGAGCCATCCAATCACCGTAGACAATAAACGTTACAGCGATACAACACGCGAGTCTAGCCTATTGAACATGGCCAATTTACTGTGCCCCGATATTTATTGTCCCATTATAGGGAGCATTTTCTCTTCATAAGGACATAGTGAAATAATGTTCCTTTTATACAAGCTTCTTCGTGATGGAATAGGTGTACTTTTATAAAGAAAAACAAACTTGCTTATAAGTTACTAATTTAAAGTTGACATTTTCGAAATTAAACATGTAGGTGCATTGCCTAGCAATTCATTAACGATCAGCTTTGGTCTGTATATTTTCCGATCAATCTTTATGAAAAAGTATTTACCTTCCGACAATAACAATTTGTCTTTTTAAATAAAACTAACCCAATAATGTCTGATGAAAGACTTAAACGAATATGTGTGTGAGTGCGACCATAAAATGAACTGGTTTTTAACAATGAAATGAGTCAATTGTTATCGCATGATTCGTGTAGACGTGTGAATGGACCTGATATGCATTTTACAAACAATAAGACAATAATCAGGTTAACAATATGGCTACATGGCTGCTGTAGAGATAGAACATGCCCGGTAAAAAAAAGCTTTTTTTTGTATATGCATAGTACATAAATCAACATTATATAAATAATTTAATTTAAAAGAATATTTTAATGCATGAACAAGCAAGCAAATCTTAATCGGAACTTACCATACGAGGGCATGCTAAACGTTTGTTGACAAATAGATACCAAGTGTATAATGACATATGTCAAAGCTGTACTTATAGCGTATCGGTTGAGCAAAAGATATTGGAGCTAAAACATGACCTGTTTAAGGGCCATTGCTGTACACAGAACAAATACACGTTAAGTTTTTAATGTTCAAGTACATATACTGCATGCACTGTTCACATATGTAAGTTGTTATTTATTATTGACCGTCTTAATTTTATTCAAGAAAATAGTGTTATTAAATATTATGAGAGAGAAACGCTTAGAAATAAACATTCTTAATGACAAGTGGCTTCTAAAAATAATGTGTCCTGGTGTTGTTTTGTTATTTATTTTAAAATCTCGACAGTACTAAATTGTTTAGTTTTGTTATTCATAACACTCGTTACTGTTAAGCCAAGTAAATAGCTAGTCTTGTTATTTTCAATTTTATAAGTGACAATGAGTCCGAAAGATAATGAAATGAAACTTACCATCGTCGTGATTTTCTTTTATTAAAGTATATAAGTATTTCGAGACTGATATAATACAATGATTGCTATCAAATTAGGTGCGTAAGAAGAAAACATCTTCTCAAGTAAAAAAGCTGATTTAATACTTGAGAAAAAACTGGAATTGCAATACTTTAAGGAGCTTTAATGTACGTTAATACTTGTATCAACCTATGTGCAGGGAAGATGGCATAATATGATGACTGAAAAACACGCATTTAACATTCACTTAAATGGTAAATATTCATTTCCGGGATTAATTTAATTTATAACTGTCTCCTGGAAGAGCTGAGATTAAGTCTTAAAGTCTTCAACGCGTATGAGTATCAATCTCGCTCGAGCATATAACACGATAAGTGACACATTAAATAAATGACACTGTCTTCTGGAGCGATTGCTGGAAATATATGTATATCAGTATAATACATTATAATAGATAAAAATTGTATGCCTTAGGAGTACTATACCGTTTATTTTATACAAAAACAATATTTTGTTATTTTTTACACAGGTTTGGTGACTATTATATGTTAATGATTATAAATTGGTTTGGTGTTGTAAAGTTGTTTTTAGCACATGTGTCGTTGCTTTTCAAGTAGATTAATGCAAAATATGTCTTACCTCACAAAAGCTCATTCAAGGATAGAGCATGGTGAATTGCATTTCCATATTTTTTTCTCGACGAATAACGGATGTATACAGTGCCAGGACTTTCAACTTTATATAGCAATATTGGTTTCTAAACTTCGGTTAAATTAAAAAAATATCGAAATTCGATGCTGTGACTTTTTTTTACAAACGCATAATATTAATAATTCACGTTCAAGTGAATTTTCCTGTCAAATGTGTAGAAATCCTTCGCAAAGGTAATTCTCACATAAGGCCTGCTTTGGCGACCGCAGACCTTCCTGGAAGTAACTTGACAATAAGCAATTAAGTCAGCATCCGCTTCTGTTTAAATGTAACCATTACTCGTTTTAATCAGCTATATTGAAATAGTCAATACCATTAAATTATGTTTACCAAAAGAAGGAGCAATGTTTTATTCAACATGGTCATATTTCGTTATCAAATCGTTAAATAGTGAAATGCGATTCAAACAGACCTCGATATCAGGAATATGAAAGGTCGATTGTATGACATTTTCATTTTATTTGATCATTCTTCTCCTAATTAATAGTTTGGCGGGGTATTAAAGAAAAATATTGAAAAACGGTTTCTTAAGAACTGGCATGGCATTTTCAATAGTCATTCCGTCAAGTTTTTCTGAGAAAATATGTCAGATTTTTTTTAGGTTAATTGTATTAATATTGTTATTAAAGGTTAAATCCAGACATGTGAATTAAAATTTCCGTGCGGTGGATGTAGACGGGTTGCATACTTTTTAACTTTCTGTAGAAAAAACCGGTTGATGGAAACTCTTAGCTTCCGTCGTGCAATTATACCAAAACGCTTCAATTGCATTTTCTACCGGATCATTTTCGTTTCAAGTGTATAACTATGGTCTCTGCGGTCTCCATTTAAATAGGACGTTCTTCTACTGAACGGTGTTGGAAACTTTCCCTCATATGGTCTTATAAAAAACAATATATCAGGCATGGCTTATTCTTCTTACCACAGGACGTCATAGTGCATTATTCCAACTGTGGTAATAAATCAACCTGCGCAGCTGCGTTTAAGTAAGTTTTGCAAATTTCAGACAAAAATGTAGGTTGCCATTTAACTTGACCTTTTTGCAAAGGCTGTTATAAACGCGTGTGTGGAGATGTGATAACTGAAAGAACGCTAACAGGCTCTAAGCCGAGTTTACTCTTTTGCAATTTCATAACATAAAAATAAACATATTGAATATCGATGTGCTTTCATAATTAACGTGGGTGCTTTTTACTCTCGTGAGATAATAAGTGTTTCATAAATGATGTGGCATCCCAGAGCCAATAGTCCAAAAAATACAAAGACGTGCTACTTTCGAAAATCAGTGTTACACATTATCATTGTACAAATCGAAGTGATGCAAACGATGTAAAAGAGAGGTCGCGTTCGATGTAAACGTCGGAAGTCAAATCAAGAATCATTTACCACTGAAGCAACACTGGGGTTTCTTTTAATCAAGAAGCTTTATTTGTCAAATTATTGTATCAACATATCTAAATTAAACATAGCTGATACAAGAGGTTTGACAACCGATGATGAATGATATAACTAACATTAAATATCACGGTATGTTTTGATTCTCGTCGATCATATAAAACCATGTGATCACTGAAAAATATCTGGGATCATTCACGCATGCGAATATATGTGACACAGGATCAAGATAATTATGCGTTCCGGGGCAGGTGCTGTCAAAGTCACACTATGATAAATTACAGATTCATGAACTGAGTATCATATCGGTCTAATATACTTAACTTATTTATTACCTTTCTGAGCAAACACCAACAACAAATATCTATTAAACATTAATTAAAGAAATATCAACGTAGTTTTAAGAAGTCATTGGGTTCATATTTCAGAGTCGTGACTTGTACTTGTATAGCCTTTATACGCTTAGTATTTAAGTAGTTAGTAGTATAAGTAGTAGTAGTAGTAGTAGTAGTAGTAGTAGTAGTAGTAGTAGTAGTAGTAGTAGTAGTAGTAGTAGTAGTAGTAGTAGCAGTAGTAGTAGTAGTAGTAGCAGAAGTAGCAGCAGAAGCAGCAGCAGCAGCAGCAGCAGCATTAGTAGTTGTAGTAGTAGTAGTAGTAGTAGTAGTAGTAGTAGTAGTAGTACAATGCGGGGAATCACGTGGTCAGAATTGAGAAAACATGGCCGCCGATGCCTCGATAAGATGGAAAATTTGAGTGTTTTAAACAGGTACATCTTCCTTATTACTTACTTGTTTTTAATCGGATGACGCCAATCATATGACCAGCCGGACTCGGTTTCATCGAGCATCAACCGTTTCCCTCTGGTTGGTCTGAGTGTGGAGATTACTCATGGAATATTTTGCGATTTCCTGAACCGTCAATTGCTGTTGTACACGGACTAACAATAATATAACTGTTTTCACACTAATTATCACTGTTTAAGTACCAGTTGCTCATGGGACGCATTGAAACTGGCAAAAAATGGATACATCTATTGCTAATGGCGTTTTTTCAAGGTAAAGTTGAGTTTCGATTGGTTTTGACGATTGCTGTTGAGCACGCACATGGCTGTTATACACGGACAACTTGTGTTTTATTGCGTAGTAGTAGAAGTAGTAGTAGTGGTAGTAGTAGAAGTAGTAGTAGTAGTAGTAGTAGTAGTAGTAGTAGTAGTAGTAGTAGTAGTAGTAGTAGTAGTAGTAGTAGTAGTAGTAGTAGAAGTAGAAGTAGTAATAGTAGTAGAAGTAGTATTAGAATAAGTAGTAGTAGCTGTAAGTGGTAATAGTAGTAGTATTACTTGAAGTGGTAGTTGAGGTAGAAGAAGTATTATAAGTAGTAGAGTAGTAAAAGAAATAGTAGTAGTAGTAGTAGTAGTAGTAGTAGTAGTAGTAGTAGTAGTAGTAGTAGTAGTAGTAGTAGTAGTTGTAGTAGTAGTAGTAGTAGTAGTAGTAGTAGTAGTAGTAGTAGTAGTAGTAGTAGTAGTAGTAGTGATGGTGGTAGTAGTAGAAAAAGTGTCAGAAGTAGTAATAGTAGTAGTAGTAGTAGTAGTAGTAGTGGTAATAGTAGCACAAGAAGTGCTGTAAATGTAGAAGAACTGTAGTGAGTAGAAGTAGTAATAATAATGCAGTGGTATTCCAATTTCTACTTATACTGTGGTTCACCAAAGATGCACAACTGACGCCACCATAAGCATTATATTTGATATATTTGTGTTTAGACAATTAGTATATAGATTCAATATTCGCGTCACATGTCCGACATATCAAGCTTTACGTCAGCTACGATTTAATGTCACATTAGTAGGCGCGATTCTCACAAAAATTACACTTTGTGCATTCACTTGGGTTTCATGTCACCTTCATACCGTCTTTCGTAAAATTGATTTTACCACTTATATTAATATGATTAAATTAATAAGTGTGATGCCTTATCAGGTCAATCAAGTGATTTTCCTCATTTGTGTTGTCTTTAAATTCTAGTGATTGTCATTTATATTTTATATATTATTATTTATAAAAAACTGTGAAATATTTATTTCACGTAAAATGTGTCTCGTTTGTTTAGATTTCTTTTTAATTTTATTTATTTTCTCTTCCAACATTTAAACGGGATATAAAAATCGGCTTCTGAATTGCGACTTTTGCATAAGTAGTTGCTGCTGTTACAGTGCAAAAGTTGTTCTGCGCGAATTGTTTAGTTCAGATTTAAATGGCATCATATAGATAAATACACAATAATGCATGTTCTTCTCTTGTTTCGAGAACGCAAGCAATTTTCATTCCCCTTTCAATTTTTATCGGTTAAAAAATTGATGTCTGTTTTTCTATACTATTCAACCTTTTATTTGGAGAAATTACTCTATGCTTACTGTTATTGGCGCCCTGTATTTTACCGAAAACGTTCGTATTGCACAAAACAATCCACTGTCAGTGATTATTCCTTTATCTTACAGCTTAATGATTTTATATAATGAATTACGAACCGTCGAATTAAGATAAAGTTTATTCAACACCTTGCTTAAGTCATCACCTACTATTGGACTCCTTTTGTTTGCCTTTCACCCCTCAAACATTTGTTCTTAAATTTGGATTTATACATAAATTGAATTTTTATTTTCACATCAATATACCGTATATGAAAAAAAGCCGTATGCAGTTGTTTTTTTTAAATTCATTCACCTTAAGATAAAAAAATCTTCGAATCAACAGGGAATTGAACTAGAGTTTTTCGAGTAGTAACCAGACATTCTGACCGCTAAGCTTAAAAGCTTGATTGGTAAACTACTAGAAAAGACCTTATTGTACTATACATAAGAGGAAATCACTTAATTGCGTCATTCAGATCAAGGACGCTAATGTATGCACTCGTTTTAAATATACCTATTGTGTGTATTTACTATGAATGATTAAAATACATACGGAATATTACGCTAGTCAATTGTTCCAAGAGTTTGTATTCAGTCGAGTGGCTTGTGTGATGACGTATCACACGAGAGGCGGAGCCTCGAGTGTGATGCGAAATAGCACAAGCCACGAGACTGAATACAAACTCTTGGAACAATTGACTAGCGTAATATTCCATTTATTATATACAGCAACTAACGAAAACAGTTAACAATTGTATTTTTTGCTTTAACAAAACATACAACACAATGATACAAACGGAACGCCGTAGTTTATATAACACGCGCATGAATACAGTTTATGCAAATTAGTCTAACGTGTACACATTTGAACAGGGGACACACAGGTTTTAATCTTCGCGTGTTCAAAGCACATGTTGTTGGATTTACCAGCTGGATTTATAATTCACCAACAGTTAATCGCTGTCACTTTCTACTATGCATATTCTCTTGCGTTTCTTCGATGGAGAGTGTGCATAGTAGTTGTTGATGGTTACGTTACACCGGAATAATTGTGCACCTTGGAGATTTGTGTTATCGTGGGAATCATCAATGGCGGCGTTGGATGTGTTTTTGTTGCTGCTTGACATAGATGTGTTTCGCACCGATGCCGGGATGACAGAACCATAGGTAGGCCTAGGGTTAAGTTGCATAATTTGTTGTTGGTCAGGATTTTCTGATAATATGTCGGACATGGCTGCTTGCATTTCGAGAGAAGCCTTTGCGTAATTGTTAACACTTTGCACATTTTTGTGCCCAGTTAGCTGTTGAATTGTTGTTGGAGCAACCCCATTATGCAAGAGAGTCGTACAGGTTGTTTTTCGGGCGCTGTGATTTGTCTTCCGACATGTGAGATCGCCCCTCTCGGCCATCGTTCTCATTATTGACCTCAAGGAGTTTTCACCCATGGGCTGACATTTATACCACTTGTTGGACCCATCATGTCGACTATAGTTAATACACAAGTAGAAAGGGGCATCATCACGCAGAGCTTCTTTCGGTCTGTGATGAGCAAACTCCTTGTACGCTTCAACAGGGCATGAATCTTTGTTGGTATGAGCAAACTGCTTAGGTGGAAAGGCCCTTTGATCCGACTTGGTTTCCGATGTACGTGTTTTGGTCAACCGTTCATTGTATTCAAGGTATTCTCTTCCTTGATCAGTTTTTTTCAGTTTGATGTCGCCCCATCTTAGGTTGTGACTTTCGGTTCCACCACGAATGCCGAACAATGTTGAATTATTTAGCCATACTTGATTCAACAGCTGTCTTGGGCTTTGAAGTCCAATTACTGCTTTTTGTTTTAAAATCCCTCTTTCTTCAGAGGTAATGGCTTCAGCAGCATGGGGCCTGTTTCCTTTTCCTTTTTGCTTCAGTTCCTTTCTTTTGGAAGCCAAAACCTTTCGAGAAGTTTCAAACTCTCTGTCATCCAAAATGGGAATATTTATTTTCCCTTAAATATCTGGAAAAAATCACATTTAAACAATTGATTTTCATTCTTTTATTTTTTAAACTTGACCCATGTACAGAATTATTTGATTTTTTTTAACTGGATATAATTTGAAAATTATGGGCATTATTTACATTTTGTTCGAGATATTATTTTTTTAAACCGTTAATATCATTGTGCGGTTAATATTCAATTTACATATTGTTTTGTTAAATAACTTTTATACATTTATTTGCCACTTAATTAAATTTTATTTTCATAGATGTGTGCAATAACCAATCAGGTTAACGTAACAACTATAAAGCATAATTACACAGCTATAACATTTCATGCTGTTTAAATATTTTAATTGAATCACTTTATGTTGGATGTAGTAAATTAACTCAACAGCAAGGTCGACATGTTTTAATGTTTTATGGATAGGGTGTCCGTCTAGCCACTGGGAGGTGATGGGTTTGATCACCATCGTGCAAGCGTTCTTAAGATCTCTCACAAAGACACAAAGTAATGGTTCTAAGCCCAGAAAATGGACTCGAGAGTGTTTATATAAGCCTTAGGCTTTCGATGGACTCAAGCTTAAATATATAGGTTAAAACTATCTCTACAGCAGTGAGTAATACAGTACTACAACAACATTGCATGATCATCACTGAAATACCATTTCGATTCAATGTTGATTGTTTATACACTGAGCACTTTATTCTACTATGTTTTTGGTGTATAAATATGAATTTCTTTTACAAACCGGTCAATGCCTCGATGGTAGCTTGTGAGTGTGTCAGGCTCATACTCAGACCCGTCGGCTTTACGAATGGACAGGAGGAATGAACCTATGTAGTTGTCAAGTTCAGTGGTCATGATGTCACAGACAGATCTTGTTTCATTGCGTGGTGGTTCTGATAACCAGCGTTGGAAATGGCGCATACATAATTCAGTTTTGCGGCTAGTGTTCACATTTTTCATACTTTGAACAAAATTTGTCTTTTCATCTTCTGTTACATGTACAAATGTTGGTTGTTTACGTGTTTCACCTTGAGCATGACTATTTAAATTCATCTGTGCCATTTGATTTCTTTGGTCTTGTGAACTTAAATCTATATTTTGATGCAGATCAGACTTACTTTCATTGGGCAGCTGGACACCTGCTTCTAAAAGAGTGGACACTGCACTTGTTTCAGTATTTTCAGTGCTACTGACATTTTCATTCTCTCCAGAATTATGAACAGCCGTTTCAAATAGTTCATTTTCAAAAAAACTATCGTCAATTAAGTCAAATAAACCGATCGATGACCATTCCGCTATGTCCATGGTCGAAAATTCGGCCATATTTACTCTCTGGTCACACTGCAGACGACGTATCTAATAATACTACACAGGGGGCTTTCCTATTTTCGCTACGCGTAGTGTGACGTCATTAAATGGGTCGAAGATTTAACAAGGGGGGTTTCCTATATTCGGTGCGCATAATGTGACGTCATTAAATGGTTCAAAAAAGTAGTCCGGCTTCTAAAAATAGTAGTATGGTAATACGGAATTGGAAACAGCGAGTAGCGTAATACGGGATTTTTTATTTCAACGATTGATACAACCTGTATTTTGTTAAAAGCATTCAACAGGTATATAATAAAATCTGAATAACAGTGTTGGAATATATTACTCGAATGAACCGGTGAGACTGCATTTTTGATTTCTTTAAAATATCGCATGTACTCGAATAACGCGATATTATGTTGAACAATTGACGGGTTAATAAAAGTGTCAGTGAATTGTTCTCTAACTTTTCGAAGGCAATCGATGTTAAATTAAAAGGGTAATTTATTTGTTGAATAAGTCGTTCCTTTGTAAGTTGATCAAAGAATGTCTATGCACAAAGAATTGACTGCTTACACCAAGTGCTTGGAAATGGAAAATATGGATGGCGATGAAGGAATGTATATTTTATGTTGTGTGCAGAATTTTGACTCTTTATGGATGCAAACAAAACTTGACGTTGACGAAAATAAAATATATGTTTACACAATTTAGGTGAGTTGAACAAGAACCAGTAGATATTTGACTTTGTATGCCAGGTAGTAAAAAGTGTGTAAAAAGTGTGTAAAAAGAGTTGTCTATGGACTAAAATTAATAATATCGGCGGGGATAAATGTTGAATCATTCTTGACGTAGGGGTAAACATTGTGAAGGTTAAAAATGGCAGCCATTTTTGTTTTTGGTATACATCAGTGGTGAAACAAAATTTTTAGTTTGAACAAAACTGTCTGTGTTCTATTTGAGTGAGTAACATTTTTAAGGCTAATTAAATTTGAATTCAGGCATATAGCGGTATTTTGTCTTGCTTTTGCACGGAATTTTGAAGGACTATTTCGAGTGGAGTAAACGGAAAAAATAACAATTTTAATATTACTACGCAAGGTAAGATTAAGGTAATTAAATCTGGTTTGCTATTGGTTTTAGCAATTAAATACTTATATTTGGATTGCATCAGGAACAAATAAAATAAATACAAATATGGTAGGATTAATAGAAAACTATGTTAGTGTGATTGTGGACTTGAATTTATCCGACTCGTCTCACAAAAGGCTTACACGGCTCGCGAAGTCTCGCCATGCAAACCGTTCTTCAACTCGTCGGATAAACTGTACAAAATCACACTAACATAGTTTTCTCTATATCATAACATTCATAATAAATCACCAAATGCATTAACTTAGGATAAGAATGTATTAGGATATCAACATGCTATTTATGTTTGTCATGCATAGCTATGGGATTTTGTCACACAACTATTTTTGATTAATTTTGATTATAACAGACTCGATCTTGGAACAAGCAAGTCAATCATGGCTGTTATTTGAAGATAGCCGTTTTCCCTAATGTCCTGTAACTAATTTTAAAGTTCAATGGTTCTGAAATGACGTAAGCAAATTGGTATTTCAACAAGTTATTTGGAATTTTAATAATAACTTTAAAATTCATAGGGCTTGTATTTGTCTTAAGCTTTTTGCTTTTGCATAAGTTTGTTCATTATATGAACTTGAACTGGTCTGACATGTAATACGATGCATATTTTACCACCTTAGGAACAGGAGATGACAAGTTTTGATTTATATTAGGACTTATATTAGCACGTACAGCTAGTTATGTTCTTTATTAATATGATAACAAGGTAACATTCAAAACGTTAATTTTTTCGAGACATTATAGTTATTTTTGGTGATCAATAGCAAGTAAAAAACACAATCGTTACACCGAATACTGTGTTAAGTGGGCTGCGTTCGGAGAGGTCGGAAATGTGTGGCTGTACGTCCATTTGCTGAAGAAAAAGGAGCTGGAATGCAAAATGAAATTCAAATGCTGAAACTATTGAATGATTCCTGGCCTGTTTGCTGCCCACCACACATAGTTCGCCCAAAAGGCTGAGAGTCGAAAATGTAGGAAAATGAAAGTCTTGAAACATTATCAGGGAAGAAATTCTCGTTCAACGCCGGTATTCTGTTTGACCAATTAAACAGCTTTGAAGTCTAACCTCATATTACACCTACCCCAGAATTCCTCATAAAAACAGTCAATTTTAAATTATCATTACCAATGTGTAAATACACATTGAATACAACAGTATTGCATCTGTTTTATAATGATCACAGCATAGATCTAATTGGTATTAATAATACCATTCTGAAGCATGATGCAATGAAATAAATACAAGTTTAGGTAAAAAGATGACTTCATTGCAGAAGAAAGAACCATTAAAGCACATTTCAGAGCATCGTCCATAAGTTGAGGAAGAAGTAATAATGCAAGGTATAAAATGTGCGTTAGCATTTTAATGCATAACGCATATTACTACAAATTAATTACGTAATACAATTTATATTTTAATGAATAAATTAATTAACGCAAAAACAAACCGATACAATGCAAAGACGACACTGGCGATAATGAGATACCACACCGTATGAGGACTTCTAGGGCGTCATAAAACTCTCGGGACACACAATTACATATTATACGGTCAAAATGTTGAAGAATTAAGTACAACCTACAGGTTTTGGAACATCCCTGAGAGACCAAAAATGATATGTTTTGTAACACAATATCTTTGTACCACTGTAAACAGCGTATTTCTCTATTGTTTTTTTTTCTATATTCAAAACATATAGAATGAAAAGTGTTGATTGACCTTCTCATGAGAACAGTTAATTTAAGTGGATGTAATATTGTTTGAAACCTTTCTTAATTTTAATTTTCAAATTTAACTGGGCGATGGTAAGTGTACATTTAGTTTTTTTTATTTGTTGTGAATTTATTTGAGGGTTTAAACGTATGTAATCAAGTAAAAGCACCGTCATTTCATCGTTGTTTTACCTTTATATCAGCATCTTAATTGCTTTTCTCGAGTTTCAAACTGTTTCAGAATGTAAAATCACACAGAAGTGCAAACGCACGATTTTATATTTGCAACGACATAAGTTAACAATCTTTCTGTCTTTGCTCAACTATGTGAAATAAACGAAACATGAAGAAAATTCGAGGACACTTCATAACTAAGGTAGGGAATTGCACAAAAAAATTGGTACAAAAAATATATTAAATGTTAAATTTACAACCATGATATTCACGACTTAATTTGAAGGCGTAGTTCACCGCTCAAAGAGTCATAAAGCGCGTGCCTTAGGTGATTATTATAAGTTACAGGATTAATATAAGGTTTAATCAATACAAACTAGATCGAATAATATGTCTCTATTGTGTTCAGTAACATTGGACGTGACTTACACTCACGCCCAAAAACATCTAAAAGAAATAAATAGGGCCATCCAATAGCCGTAGACAACAAACGTACAGCGATACAACACGCTAGTTTAGCTCGTTGAACATGGTCAATTGTATGCGACCCTATATATATATATTGCCCCATTATAGGGAGCGATTGATCTCGATAAGCATATAGTGAAATCTTGTGCATTTTATACAAGCGTCGTCGCGATGGAATGTAATTTTATAACGGAACACAAACTTAAAGGTTATCAATTTAAAATTGCCATTGTCGAAATAAAGCATGTATGTACATGGCCTAACAATTGATTAATAATCGTCATTGATCTGTATATTTTCCAATCAATCGTAATGATTAAGTGTTTACTTTCCAACAACAACTATTTGTCTTTAAAATAAAACTAACCCACGAATGTCTAATGATGGACTTAAACGAATATGTTTTTGAGTGCGACAATTACAATGAACTGGTTTTCAACACTCAAATGATTGAATTGTCATTTAATGGTTCGTGCAGACGTGTGAATAGCCGCGACAGGCATGCGACAAACAATAAGGCAAGAATCACGATTACAATATGGGTACTTGGCTGTTAAAGAGAAAGAAAAATGTCAGGCGATAATTGGACATATCGATATGTAAATCGAAACAAATATTTTTAATTATGACGGAATTTTTTCATACAAAATACCGGTTCGAGTGAGAATGTAGGAGTATGACAGTCAAGAAACATGTTAATAACATAAATTATCGTTCTTAAACCTCCGGTGTTATTCTTATCATCGAACTTAGGCGAGAACAAATCACAAACCACAAAGGTGGCAATATACAATCCGTTAGTGTTAATAAATATATAAAATAAATCTCATCGCAAATCAAATTAAAAAAATAAAAGACACAATTAAGTACAGAGATGTTCCAGTTCATATTAGGCTCCAAATGTTCTTATATTTTAACTGTTATTTATTATTGACGTTTTTAGTTTGTTTTCAAGACAAAGGTGTTATTAAATATAACGAAAGAGAAACGCTTAGAAATAAATATTCTAAATGCCTTATGACCGCTAAAAATACTTTTTCCCGGTCATGACACGTTACCTTCTTTTTTTAAACTCGGACAGTACTTATTTGCTTTGTTTTGTTATTCATACCACTCATTGTTGTGTAGCAAAGTAAAATAACTAGTCTTATTGTTTTTAATTTTGAGTGACAATGCGTCCAAAAGATAATACAATGAAACCTTATATCGTCGTGATGTTTTATAATTAAAGAATATAAGTATTTCTAGACTGATATAAATAACGGGTGGCCTTTAATTCTTAAATGAACTGATTGATATCAAAGTACTTGCCTAAGAAGAAAAAATATCATCAAGTAAAATAAAGCAGCTTCAATAATTTAGGAAATACTGGAATTGTAATATTTTAAGGATACTGAAAAACACGCATGAGACATTCACTTAAATGGTACGTATTGATTTCCGGGATTAATTCAATTTACTATTGTCTCCTTGAAGAGCTGAGATTGAGTCCTAACGTATTTATCATGTATGGGGATCAATCTCGCGGGAGCATAAAGCACGATAAGTGACACATTAAATACATTACACTGACTTCTGGAGCGATTGCTGGGAATATATCTCTCTCAGTATAATTTAGTATAATAGATAAAAGTCGTATGTTCTAGGAGTACTATACCGTTTATTTTATTTAAAAAAATGTTTTATTTTGCAGAGAACACATATGAAGAGATTATTTAATCCAAACGCTATGTAATGCTAATTTATAGATACAATGAGTTAAATTGTGAATTGCATTTTCTTTGTTACAATTATAACACAGTGAAACGATAGTGCACACTTTTTTGTAACACTTTTTCTCGCAAATAAGTATACCTTAAAAAAGTACATTCGTATAAAACCATATAATAGAAAATATTAACGATTGAATACTTTCAAAAGTTATGTGCACTATAATCACTTTACATCGAAGGGATTGGCCGTTATGTTTAAACAGAAGTCAGCAAGACGTTTTGTGCTTATTATATGTATGAGTCAATGATATTTAAATATAGCACAACCGCATAGTCAATCATTCATCGGTTTATAAACATACTGACTACCCTTACTCCCGGATGAATATGATGAAACTTGTGCTAGTCTTCTTTACATATATCAAGGACAATCGCTGCTCTGATACCTTATTGACATACACATCTGACAACCATTTCCGGAGCTTCGATACTACTGATGTCAAATATAATTGAACAAGATATGTGGCATTACATTCCTGATCAGATGTAATGTCGTCCGTCGTCAATGAAATACATTGACGCTATCGACTCTCAGGATTTGTTATTCTATAGATTTTATTGGGACATAAATTAATAGTTTCATTGTGTCATGACTAACACACATTAGCCAGCAATATATTGTATTATAATCACACAATAACACATACATTCATATGAAATCAAGTGTTTGAAGAAAATACCTACACGTATACAACAATATTGTGATGTAACATGGACGGTTACACCGGCTACGTTTTATGGTGAACTAAGTGAGGGCACTTTGTCTTGAAAAAATGACAGAGATGTTTTTTATCGTACTAAAGCGTGTGAAATCGCTACTCGAATCATCAGGGAAAATTCTTATACATTTGCCGTGAAGAAATAAAGTGGTATTGAATGAAGTTGTTCATTAAAGCACGTATTGTTCAAGGTGAGAAATTAAAATGTATTTTAGACAGGTTTTGTGATTATTAAATGTTAATAATAATTACTTAGTGCACATGTTATTAAATCATTTCTAGCACATTGTTTAGGTACGAACAAGTAGATAAATGCAAATTATGTCTTATCTCACGAATGCTCATTCAAGGATAGAGAATTGTACATGACATTCGTATGGAACGGATTTATACAGTGAAAGATTTTTCAAATTTTCAACTTTATAAAGACACTTTGGTTTCTAAACTTCGGGTTAATTGTTTATAAAAATAGTAAACTGGTGATGTGCCTTTTTCAAACCCTTAATAGTGTCGTTGCTTCACTAGACTGCATGCGTTAAAACGAATTGAATATCCCTGTCAAATGTGTATCGTCTCTCTACCTTGTGTAGAAATCCTTCGCCTAGATAAATCTCACACAAGGCCTGTCCTGGTGACCGAAGACCTTCTACAATTTGCACTTAGCATTTAAGTCAACCTCTGCTTTTGTTTAAATGGAACCATTAATCGTTCGTTATATTTTATTACATTGTATTTATATATTCACAATTATTACAGCGCGCAGGATCAAAAGTATGTACACTGTTACACACACATAAGCCAAGACCATTGTACAGACAACACAGGCTTGGTTGATTACACGCAACACAGGCTTGAGTTGGTTTAGAAAAGAGTTCTGTTTTTTTCTGTTTTACGCACGGAATAATATTACATCGTAAGTTGACAAGTATATGTATATTTATATAATGGTTCAAACTACTGCCATCGATATTATTTACGCAAATAAATTATACACTTATTTGGTTTGGATGCACATGTCGAACCACCACATAACCTCTTCAAAATGAGTAATACCATGAATAAATCCATCCTGATTAATTACGCTTACGCCAATCAGAACTTATTCGATTTGCCAGAAATCAATAGAAGTAGCGGAAACACTGTCCGGCGATGAACACATATTTGCGACCTTGAAAAAAACACTGATGATAAAGTGTGAAAAACGCTGCTGTGACTAAATTCTTATCTGTAAATAGAGTTTTATTCGTATTAGACAATGAAAGAACGGCGTATTATTTGGATAAATACAAAATGAAAATAAATGGTGTTCATAGCGGCAGCGTTTTACTGTAAAGGAACAAAAATTGAACGATCAAATAAACGGAGACCATACACGCAACGGTATACGACATTCGTGCCACGAACACTTTCAGTTGTATATTAACTAAGATTTATTCTGACAATAAATAGGGTGATTTCTCTCGATAAAAGCATCGAGTGCATGCATGTGTCTTGTAAACAAGCATTATAGTAATGGGGCTGGTTATTTTCATGTCAAAGAAAAGAAACAAAATTTAGTGTTAACACCATACTCAGACAGCTCGATATTTGCAAAGTTAAGTTATACCAAGTGAAGTTATACCACTGGTCTGTCCCATATTAAACAATAAGCCTGTTATGGCATAAACAGATGCATTTCTATTTTCGACTAAGGTAAATATTCCTCTTCATATTCCATTTTATGAAATGTTCTTTACATTTTATAGACGAACATAATTATATTATATGTTGAAATGAATGTACACATCAGCCTTAAAAGCTGTATGTGCAACCGTCATTTAAAGAGGCAAAAGTGTTTGCTGATCTTCGACCAAGGAGAGGTTTTTATAGTTTTATTGAAACTTCAAGCAACAAATTCTTACGCCAACTGGTGGCTATTTGTTTACTCAAGTTGGTTATAATTTCAATGCATGTGTTAATAGTTCACGAATGAAACATATTTGGGATAAATGCAAAGGTTATGCACAGAGATGTTACCCGTACAGTCCCTAATAGTGTTTAAACGTCATCATGGTTCCATGATATTAATGTTGTGAATGAATATAATAGTTTAAGTACATTTTGTACAGGGCTACCAAATAAATGTGTGTGTGTGAGTTTGGTTTTAAATGCAGTCTGTAGTTTTGGAAAACAAGTTATTTTTAAATAAAACCAAATCAAACGATATTTGCCGGTTGATTGTTATGCTGTTTAAGGTTAAGAGCAACCTATGGAAAATAAATTAATTTAAATATCCAACCATCTGATTTTACGACGATTCAATGCATGCTTTGTATCAAAATAGTGTCACTTCCAGTGTGTTATGCTTTTGAACGACATACATATATATGCCCCGGTTAATACGCAATGGAATGTTTACGCAGAAGAGCTTCGGAGATACACGGATTACCGTTAACTTTGATTATTTATGTTGCCCGTACACAATACTCACTTAAAATAACATGTCTATATGTGCATTTTTGCCGTAAAACGTATACAAATTTTTAGGTTATAGAATAATATTACTTTTCCTTATATTTGTATATGCTTTACTACTGTAACAGTATATTTATTATAAACCATTTCTGGATAAGATGTGAATATCATTGTTAAATGTTTGGTTTGCATGAGTCCTGTATTTCTTCTCTAGCAGCGAAGTGCCTTATTAACGACTGTATTAGGTATAGGAGTGAGAGCGAATATGTAAAAGCCTCTCCTTATGTATTGCAAGCAGTTTAATCACCAACTTGACTTATATTCTGGGTCTTCACACTCGGTCAAGAGGTTCAATTGTCTGGACATGTAGGTTTAAGTAGTCTCATTACAGGACCAAACATGATAAGAAACAAATGTTGCAAAATAATCAATGATGTTGCATTTTGTGTTCATTTCAACTTATTTGCACTCCTATTTGTGGCGAAATAATCAAAACTAAAAATGATACACGACGAAAAATGCATGTGCTTATATATTTATATAAATAAATGAATAAAAATATGTATATTTATATTTATTTGTTAATTTATATAGCTGAACGTTGCTGATTACATGTTATGGGTAAAATATATAAATTACTGTTTTCTTTTATATGAAGTGACTGATGCATTACGTTTTACCAAGCACAAACGATTATTTTAAGCGATGCATGTTTATGTTTTTGTATTCAGAAAGTTGGTTTTGCTTACAATCTCGTTCTGATGATATCTTATAACTGCGTTGTATAAGACAGCAAAGGCGATGAAAGACCATTTTATCAAATGATGAAATATGTTAACACAATCGCATTATTGTTTTTCTTTTAACGTCTCAGATATTTGCTTTACTGCGGCAGTATTAGATCAACTATCAGACCGATATATTATTTGAAACAAAGAAAATATGAAGGAAAACATTGTTCAATTAGAAGGATTGAATTGTTAATGAAAGGTTTGAAGTTTATGTACGTGCCTTTAATATCATCAAAAACAAATTAGGAATCTGTAATAACTGAAGAAACACCGTCATTTCCTTATAATACATGTCACTATTGTAGACATTTCAGCAATACTTTTATCTAAATATCAGACTGAACTACACTTGCAAATACCTGCATGGCTTATCCTCTAAACACCTCATGCTCATTGTCGAAAAATGTGTGTTGTTTCATATGATAGAACAGCTACAGTGTTATGACATAATATAATGCATTCATTATCATTCTTTTTACAAAATACTTATACGGAATATTCATCTTTCGACTTGGGCTTATATCGAATAGTTTACAGTGTTGCGTTACACAGTTATTATAAGACATGCTATGAGCATGTAAGTATGTGTACGCATACTGTACGCAGCACACGCTACATTGGAATTTAGTTTCAATATACCATTTTCTCAAATCATTTCTATAAATGTTTGCGTTCTAAGCCTTGCATAGATACCTCTATGAGGCATGACATTCGATATGATGCAAGCGTTTTCCTGCAAAGAACACTCGTAGGTTGGTATTAAACATATTATCAACTACGATCGAAGATAATCAATAGGAATTTTACAATTAAGTAATTTACTTTTAAAACGATCACTCGTGTGTATAATTAGAAACAAATGATAACACGTAATATGGCATTTCTTGCTCGGGCACACAGTGGTAAGGTGATAAACAAAACAGCCCGGGCTAACGGTTTCCAGACCATATTTCTTTCATTTAAATAATATTTTAGAAGTTTGTTCAAATACCTGATGTAACCTTTTCACTATTCGAATTCACTATTTTGTAATCATCAGACATTATCAACAAAAACAACAGCAAACAATATCAACGAAAACATATTGGTAAATTTACAACTCGTCAACTTCAATGCAGCAGTTAACTTAATATTGTAAACACATGCAAATTTAAGTCCGCCTGACAGGTTGAGATCGGTTACATTAAATTCTAAAAAAGTTAAGCAAAATTTCATGTAACAGACAGCAAACAATCATATGCGACCAAAATAAGAATAAAAGGCAGTACATTTGATTAAGCTACTTTTCTTTTAATATTCGTATGCATACATTTTATCAGATCAAAATTTCTGTACACAAATATTTTGATTTTCTTTCACGGACTGTATTTATTAATTAATCTGAATACTACACGAGAAAAGCACCGAATGCAGTTCAGACGGTTAACAAATTAACTTATATACCTTTGTGATGTATACATTATGGACTTTAACAAGGTTACGGAGCGCTTTTTATATATTTAAACGTTTCAAAACGTTTGTGCAATGCGTGTGTCTTTCCTACGAAATAATGTGTGTGTTTAATTGAAAATCAAACGTTACGTTTAATTGGCTGCATCATAGTAACACAAGTTTGTATTGGAAAATGTTTGCTTGCATGTGTCCTTTGCAATACAGAGTTTGTGCAAATCTTAACTCAAGTGAATTTCCATTTTAATACACAGTTAAAACTTTAACGTTTTTCTAGTTCCAGCGATTTATAAAATGTTCGTAACGAGTTGTTTTATTTCATTCACTCGTTTCTTTTTCTTTCTTTCTTTTCTTTTTTGTTTTAAATTTGTGTTTTAGTTGTGCATGAAATTCTTGCTTAAAGTATACTTATATTAAACCCGTAATTGATAATTATTTTCCTAACAGTGTCAATATAAGATAAACAAATTGATTTCATATTTATTTCCAACTTCTATACGTATTACGAATAAACTTGATATAAATAAACGAATAAACTTGATATAAATAACACATAACACATAAAATTACCGCAAGCGTTTTCCACATTCTTGTATATTCAAGGATCATTGAGTTTTAGTCCAGGAAAAAAAAACGTTTGTGTTTAAAAGTTAGTTATCGTGTTGTCATCACGAAACTGTACCTTTTCAAAGACGTTCTATCACAAATTCAATTACTTTAAATGCACAGCTGAGCAAATTCAGTGCCTATCAACGACAGTGTTTTTTTCATCCGATAGATTTAAGGATGTGCTGTGAGTAGCCTCCGTGATCTTCGGCTACCGCAATATTGGATAACACAGACAGAGAACCATTGCGTTTGGTTACTCAGCATAAAAGCGGGAGCATAACAGTTATAAAAGGACACAGTCGCTATCCCGTAACATATTTATACGGACGACGAATGTAAACAAGCTACTTTGATACAATGTCTGCAACACGTGAAAATGTGAATATTTGTAGGATTTTATCCAGCAATTGATATGAAAACCAGCCGTATTTAAATGGATTTATTTCTATTAAGGTTCGTTTTAAATATTTGAAGTTGAAATAACTGCTAAATGCTAAAGCATACGACATTAATCGTTGCCTCGTTTCTACTACTGTTTAACAAATAGGACATTTCAGTTGTTTCGTTATTTATCTGCAAACAAACTCAAATTTAGTTCATGCAGCAAGAGGTAAACTTCATGCGACTATTTTAGTTATTCTGCATACCTTTTGTGCTATACTCAAACGGCTTATACAAGCATTCATTTTTTACTTCATTTAAATTGATTTGGTTATACAAATATTTCTTTCTCGATTTTAACATAGTAGAAAACAATTGTGGGGAGTTATGATAATTTCATTTTTTTTAATTAATAAGATATCGCCAAATAGATAAGACCAAAAAATATATCATAATATTTTGGTTAGTAGAAATTCTGTATTAATTGTTTGTTATAACCACAAACGCATTTTACTAATGTTTTATAATGTTAAATATTCGAATTTATTTAAAAATAAGTGTAAATATGTTTGAAAAATTATAAAATAAATCATTTTATATAACTCCTCCTAGAACTTTCTATAGCTATACATATTTGTGATTCTATCGGTAATAAAGATTTTAATTCATAACTTTAAAATCAGTAGTAATTAAGTTGACTGTGCAACAAATTACAATTCACAGTCGATTGCCATAATTTCATATGTATGGTCAGTACTAATAATTGAGTGCAACGCTTAAGAGCATATTTATGTTAAATGTTTGCATTTATGAAAGGCAGTACATGTTATTTCAAGATTATTCTGCTTTGATTAACAACTTTTGCAATGAATAAATAAAGCATAAATAAATCTCAAGATTATTCAAGGAAAGTATTTCTTTTAGGAACAGTTTTACAATTCATGGCAACATAAATTCTTTTTAAATTTGAGTAATAAGTAAATTCTACATAATCTAATTGTTCTGATTTATAGTGTGATTGTTGAATTTCAAAACATAACGAAATCGTTTATTTCCTTGTGTTTGAAACGTTTGCAATGACAGCGAGAAAGTTTTTTTTTAAAGATAATATACAACAGAACGGTATTGGTGTATACTGATCTGGAGTATATTTACATGTAATTAATACAACACACTCAAACTAAGAACGTCGGTTAGATTATTGCATGCGTGCCCGATGTTTAACCCAGATATATCAGTGTACTTTGTTATATTATCCTAAACGCATTCAACAGCGATATAATTGTAGACGCAATCTGAGTTTAAGAAGGGTGAATAAACGTCAATGATCTCTGGAAGATATCAGCCCCGTCCATATAAATGACCAGGGGAATAATTTAGCAATTAATAATGAATAATGTCCGGTCAAATTTCATAACACGTTATATATATCAGACGCTACGTACAATTCAGGCGTGATTAATTACGTCCGAAGAACGAAATGGGATTTTCCGCATTTACTTAATTGTGTTTTGAACACACATGTTATGTTAATATTTGTGTGCGTGCTGTTTCCGATTAGTGTTTTGGTTTCATATTATCTGTACAGGATACATTTAAATATTCAATGATATTGACATTTGATTGTCTCTTGCTGTTGTTAGACTATAATTGGTTCATTATATATCAGTTTACAATCGATTTGTAATGGCCATTTCTGGTAGTTGACAATCGATTCTAAAGCAAACCCATTCAATACAATTGCCATTGGATCAGTACAAAACAGGCTAGTAGCAGGATAAATCTGTCCATTACATCTGCTGTCAAGTACCTAATTAATCTTACAAAAGTGGGAGTGCTTGTTTCGGTGTTTTGAGCAGAATGGTTAATAGGGGGACAAATTTCGATCATTTTGTACTTTTCGTCATATGTGTACCGCGCCGCTGGCTTTTAATTTGTGAAAAGTCCATACCGTATCATCAGGCATATTTGTTGTCCTACTTTTATGCAAAAACCAATACAATATTCGTCATACGTATCGTATACCAAATTTTCAAAGACAATAACAATTAAAACAAATTTATTTATATGAACACATTCGTTTTTTGGATCGAATCGCATAATGTTTCTCAAGCTCGGATTGTATCTTTTTGTAAAAGACTATTGTTTGGTCAAGTTAAGTTTGACGCAATCAGTTTTTTTTTTCAAGTAATGTAACTTATTGATACAAGCCGAATGTTTGGATTAAAACAAACGTGTCCGACTTTTAACTATGAAATTTAAATAGCAAACCCCAGTAATGCCTAAAGTTTCCAGTGTACACGATTCTTCGTGGCTTAATTTCGACGAAGTAGTATTTTCCAAACAAGTTATAAAAATGAAATTTATAATAGCATCCGAGGAAAAGAAGCAATTTCCTGATAGCGTCATCCTAATATCCTAATTCACTACAGCATCATCTTAAACTTTAGAGCTTATTTTTCCATAAACAAACATTTAGTTAGTGGCATATTTATATGGGCTTATTACTACAAAACTGAATGTAATCATGTGGATTAACATGGCAATTTAATCGCCCAATAGTCGACGAGAAGAATTATTGTTTGTATAAAAACCATTTTATATTAAAATTTATATTTGTTATTTATTATGTATTATCTGATGATGAGAACTATACATATGAGCCGTGCTCTGTGGAAAGTTTTTTTTATACATGTGCGTAAAGCGTCGTCCCAAATTAGCCTGTGCAGTCCGCACAGGATTATCAGAGACAACACGTTCAGCTTTTATGATATTTTTTGTTAACAAAAGTCTCTTCTTAGCAAAAATTAAGTTTTGGCGGAAAGTGTCGTCCCTGTTTAACCTGTGCCTACTGCTAATCTGGGACGACACTTTACGCACATGCATTAAACCCCCTTTTCACAGAGCGAGGCCCATACAAGTTTTTGTTTTAATTTCAGGAACGAACAATATAAAGGATGGCAGTTACTTGCACCGATAAAAGCACTGGTCCGATTAACGTGTGCATATTGGAGGGAAACGGATATGTTCAACTTGAATGTGTAGCGTACTTCCTTTGTACGCAATATGGAAATCAAATCAATATATACAAGCTCTATCTAAAATAAATCACTTTTGAAATCAGACATGAACGTTAAGGTGTAAACTTTAAAAATTATATTTGGAATCTTGAAAACGAAATGAAATAAGAAGATAAAATAAATGTCATCAGAGTTTCAACTTACAAAAATCCTATTTGGAACATTGAAAACGACGGAATGATATACGAAGATAAATAAAATTTCATCAGAGTGTCAACTTTCAAAAAGCCTATTTAGAATCCTGAAAACGGAATGAAATAAGAAGATTAAAGAAATGGCATCAGAAGTCGTATCAGGGTCACCGATTTCGGGCTACAACAACAGCTCCTCATTTTCGATGCTCCCCAACGGTTATAGCACAGCACACATTATTTTGACATCAGTTTTGATTTCAGTGATTATGTTCATTATTATTTTCGGAAATTTACTCGTCGTTATAGCTGTTTTTACTGATAAAACGCTTAATACAACCCAGAACTGGTTCATCGCATCTTTGTCAGTGGCGGATTTCCTGCTTGGTTTGGTGATCATGCCTTTTTCTTTAGCCAATGAAATGATGGCTTATTGGTATTTCGGACGCATATGGTGCGACCTATGGAAGGCAATAGACGTATTACTGTGCACTGCTTCAATACTAAGCATTTGCCTTATAAGTCTTGACAGGTATTGGTCTATCACGAGAGCCATAGAGTACTCGCGACTACGAACGCCAAAAAGAGCCGCTCTTATGATAGCAGCCGTCTGGTCTCTGTCAGCTGTTATTTGCGTCCCTCCGCTAATTGGTTGGAAGAACCCGCTTCCAATTACAGATTATCCTCTATGCTTATTAAGTGATGACATCGGTTATGTACTTTATTCTACGATGGGCTCATTCTATATTCCATGCGTTATCATGGTGTTTGTCTATTTTAAAATTTACAGGGCAGCTCGGGCCTTGGCGCGTAAAAATCTAACGAAGAAGGCTAAAAAACTGAAACAGAAAATAGAAAATAAATGCAATGATTCGTCTTCTATTAGGGATGTAAAGTCACAAGTTGAATCTTTAACTGACAATAGCATTCAGAATGACACAGTTGATGATTGCTCTTTGGATACAAAGCAAAAACCGATTGAAAACACCACATGTGATCCAAATGATCGTGTAGATAACGTGATATCTATTGGAAAAGAAGAAAATACGAATGAAATTCATTTCGTTCTGAACAGTAAACAGAAAGTAATTGATAAAGGTCAAATAACTGTTGTCAACAATGCAAATGAGAGCAATAAGAAGATGTTAAAACCTGCCAAGGGCACTCAAAACGTTTTTATAAAAAATCTAGGTACACGATTATCTCGGAAGAAGAAGAGAGATAAAGGCAGAAACGGTAAAAACAGTAAGGGATGGCGAACTGCCTCTCTACGCGAACACGAAAGACACAAACGGAAAATAGCAAAAGCACGTGAAAGACGGGCTACCATTGTTCTTGGTTTAGTTATGGCAGCGTTTATATTGTGTTGGTTTCCATTTTTTACATTGTACATTATTACCAGCTTTTGTGATTGCATTGGACACGTGGTCTTTACGGTTGTCTTTTGGGCCGGTTACTGTAATTCCGCTTTGAATCCAATCATTTACACCATCTTCAACAGGGAATTCCGCCATGCTTTCCAAAGAATTGTGTGCCGTAAATCCCAAAGGTGGAATTGAAAAATTACGTGGCCTAGCTGCATTGATGATAATTTCGCCGAATGTCGTTAACGTATAAATTGCAAACATATTTAATATAGTAAACAATTGAGAGGTAAAATATGTAATTGTTACTTAACAAAATGTCATTATACTCAGTATCGTATCGAAAGGTTATGAATGTCCAAAGTTTTAATAATTGGTTTGATAAAATGTTGAGTGTATGTATCAAAATGATATTGGATGTTAACAAGTATTTAATGTGCATTTCATTTCAAATAAAATGATTCTTTAGTTATGCAATGTATAAGAAAATATATTGTTAATTAAGCTATAATTATATGTATTGTTTAAACAATCAATAAGAATGACATGAGTAAGATAAAAAGGATTTCAAGACTGACATCGTACAAATCTCCCAACGTACTGCAATCTGTTATGTTTAAGAAAGTGGAAGCGCCCAGAAATTGGATTTAATTTTTGACATTTATACTTTGTAGACATTTTGCATACAATGTTCTTTAAAAAAAATGTGGAAATGAACTCACGTTTGTTAAATTATAAAGCCATCATAGAATGTTGTTTGTTATAGTTATACTATATACACTTTTGATATATGAGCCTTGCTCTGTGAAAAGCCGTTGAAATGAGTGTGCGAAAAGTATCGTCCAAGATTACCCTGTGCAGTCCGCGTAGGATAATCAGGGACGACACTTTCCGCGTTTATGGTATATTTGTTTCAAGAAAGTCTCTTCTTAGCAAAAATATAGTTAATGTGGAAAGCGTCGTCCCTGATTAGCATGTGCGGGCTTCACAGGCTATTTTTGCACGACACTTAAGGTATATGCATTAAACCCCCTTTTGACAGAGCATGACCCATGCCATGTGTGTCATTCATGTACTTTCACATGTTTTTTGTCATCAAAGTATCTCGCAAACAAGTATTCTGCATATGATGAAGAAAGAAAAGAACATTGGAATCGCGCTCTGTGATAATGGTGTTTAATACATGTGCGTAAAAAAATGAAAAATATCATACAAGCGGAAAGTGTCGTTCCCTGATTATCCTGTGCGGAAGACACTATGCGCACATACATTAAACCCCCTTTTCACAGAGCACGGCCCATTTCCGTTTATACTATTCAAAAAGAAAAATAACTTGAGGCTTTTCTTTTCTTGAAATTAATTGTCCTCAAATCATAAATTATTTTAAGATAAAATACTAAAGAAACAAAAAGCATTTACAATCATTAAACTCGGTTTCAAATTGAATCCCAATATTATATTAGGTAAATGTTCGTAGGGAAACAAGTGGCGATTACAGTTCATAGTATCAACAGAAAATAACATTTCTTAACGCTACATTTTTTATAAACGCGTAATATGTTTCATGCTCATCTGCAGAATTTCGTTTTGAACAGTAGAATCGGCTTTAAAATCTTTAACCCTTTGCATGCTGGGAAATTTGTCGTCTGCAAAAATGTCGTCTGCTGTATTTCAAAAATTAGCATTTTCTTCGATTTTTTTCAAAGAATACTATCAGAACAGCAAACAGTTTGGATCCTGAACAAGATTTTAACACTATTTGTCACAAAAAGTAATACAAAACAGCAAAAACGTATCTGAAAAAAATATAAAGTTCAAATGCTCATTACGTCATTAGTAACACGTCAAATGTTAAATGTCATATTTATTCCCGCTAAAAATTCGCCATGACGTTGCGTTTCATTCATTTTTTTAGTTGTTCGCGCTAGCGGACAACTAATGTCGGGCAAGTTTTGCAAGTCAGTCTAGTTTTTACTACGCTAGGCGGAGCGTCGCTGTATTGAACTATCGATATTTTCCAATGAAAGCGCACTCTTTGCATGAGCGACAGCACTCGTATGCCTGCACTACCTGCAGTAAAATTATGCAGACGACGAATGCTAGAAGCGTCTGCTCGACTATGCTAGGAACGATAACCATGGCATCTGCATTTTTATACTTCACCACTGGTACACTGCAGACATCGAGTGTGTGTATGTAATCAATAGTGTTAAACAGCTTGTGCGACGACATTGGCCAGTCTAGTGCTTAACAGCATGTGCGACAACATTGGCCAGTTTATCATCGAAAACTGTACATATTTGCTTCTTTCAGGGAAAACGGGACTAAATGCATGTCAAATAAGATTAGACTGTGCACACTGATTAGCCTGTGCAATGCGCACAAGCTAATCAAGGACGACATTTCCTGATTTTATGGTGTTTTCGTTTTAAGAGTATCTGGTACTGGGATGACAATTAATGCATATGCATTAAACCCTGTTTTCCAAAATGAAGCTAAAATAATCATCTTATTGATGATTCGAAAAAAACACACAATTCGACCTGTGCTTTAAGACACAGTCTTTATAAAGTTGAATGGGTTAATATCATTTCAAACTTGCGATATTAAAAGCTATAACACAATTTTGAAAACTGAGTTGCTTCTAAGATTATGCAATAGCGAACAATTATAGTGCCTCAAGCGCTTTGATTTAAAATGTTAACGTAGAGGCGTGACAAACGGAAACAAAACAATTAACTGCACTATCTATGTGTAACATATCCAGCGCACGGGTGTCTGCACGAATACAAACGGTTTGGCATTCCTTGCTAATTTTGTTTATTCTAAGCCTTGCCCGCCATATAACATAACGAAGGAGGAGTTACCTCTTCTACTATATATAGCAAATCTGTATCATATAAGTATTTTAAGTGACGTGTACTTAAACACATTATTGCAGTACTTAGTACTCGCTATTTATTGCAATCTTGTAAAAGATGATTTGTCACGATGCAATTCCGGTTTAAACCTATTTTCAATTTGTTCAATCGCAACATAGACAGACATATGTGAATAACATTTTAATATTTTATTTGTAAAAACTAGGCAATCTTGTCACATTTGTTTTCAATATTTGTGTATAATAATGTTAATATATATCACTCAAAACCACATACAGATAACATCACTTTCAATGAAAAAAAAAATCGTGTGATCCATTCAGATATGCTTTAAGCTATACATATATTCTCAATATATTTCGCATAGTTTGTCCGCTGTTATGATGTTATATTATTATATGTACTACAATATGTCCCAGATAGCTATTAAATATCGTTTATCCGATAAAGACGAATTTTGAGAGAAGTATTTGGCAATATTTCCCTAACGGCCATCAAATTTGATGGAAATAAATTGATGATGTGCTGGTGATACGTGTTTTGTCTTCGATAGTGGTGCATTATAAAAATATCGGGCGCCACGTATACACTTTGGAATCGCGTTAGAGCAACGGGAAAAAAAACGAACACGACCTATTTCGTAAAATTTAAAACCTATAAGCGTAAAATTTAGGCAAACAAAATAAAGCAAAATATTTAATGATTAATGTATACATTCGCATTTCACGATACTTCGTATGAACTTTGACAACACTGACATACAACATGTAGGGCCCCCTCTATAAAACGTGTAGCTGACTAATAACAAAACTGAAAAGTAATCACACGTAAGAAAAGTATGATCAATTATTTATCTAGTCAATAAACATTTCTCTGAAATTATAGATGGCTCTTATATCGGTGATGACATTCGAAAATTCATTACAGAACATGTCCTCATCCTAGTTCGTGTTATCAGGAACTACCCACGGGTTCACGAGGCCATTTAAAAGCCTTTCAATTAAATTAATCTACTTGATGCTCGTTTTAGAAAACAATCATTTTTGATTGGCGAAGATTTTCAGAAGCATCAGTAAAATAATGCTCTTTTAATGATGATGCTGAATGCTTAAGACGGTTTTAGACAATAAATTATTTTATGATCAGAAAAGTAAAATGGAGGTTTTATTGATAGACTAAAATGAATGTACCTTGCTTTTTTTAGATTGAAAAGAAGCCATTTTAATAGTAAGAAAGAATGTTTAGTTTAGTTATTTAGATTTTATTAACATTATGTTCTATACATATTTTTCGTTGTTTAACATATCAATAAAATACGTCATCAAAGATTTCACAAATAAAACGAAGTACCAGCTTGATTAATTAATGGAAACTATAAAGTATTTTGTCTTTCAAACATGTGTACGCTAACGTGATCGAATTGCACTTATGCTAATTATATAAGAAATGTAAACAAACAGCATTAACCGAAATAGATATGTATACATGTACGTGTTATTAACGTTGCCCTTTTTAATGTAATGTATAAAGCGTTTACACAAATGCTCAAAACATCAAATAAGCGAATATTTCGAAAAGTATGTCGATAAACAAAGTTAACGCATGCAAAATCAGGGTTCTTTATAGCAAAAACCAAAATTTCAACGCTAGATGTGGTATGGTAACATAGATTTAAGGAAATACAAAATGCCAGTGTTTTTTTGTTGGCACAATTTCATATTATGCCAATTTCATTTCGCGAAACGATATATACTCATACAACGCACGAACACATACATGTTACATGACCATATGTTTTATAACTCAGATACGATATATAATTTCAATATGATACTGCATTGGTGGATAGATAATAGATATCAATGAGGAGGCCTGCAATACATTAAACCAATAACCCTACACTTTTAATTTGTTTTTCCCGCAAAAGGCGAAGGGATAGGGAATAGGCGTTGTCCCTCCGTCCGTCAGTTTGTCGTTCCGTCAGTCCGTTCGTCTGTCACAAAACATGTCATGCCTTTATCCCAAACACTATAAGGAGAAGTGCCATGTACATGAACTATAACTCTACATTTTTTTAAATAAGAGTAATTGCCCTTTGTTTTTTGGTATGATGTAATTTTTCAGGGTTATGCCTAAGATACTATTCATATTTTCAACATTAAGCTTTCATAGGTGTATGCAAATTGATGAGAAGTGCCCTGCTCAAGAACCATAACCCATCACTTTCTTAAATAAGATTTATTTCCCTTTGTTGTTTCTGTATTGTGTATCTTTTCAGGGCTATTACTCCGATACGATACACTATTTCAATATGATATGCGTGCGTGAATAGATTATCAACTAGAAAAGGCGCGGCAGAGGCCGACGCGTATCCCCACGCCACCTGTTCGACCTAGGGGTGCCCCAGGGTCGGCAATGGAGCCATGCATAATTGAGATTGACCGTATTGTCATAAGAGATGTTGAGTTACAATTTGAAGTAAATCGGTGTAGAAATGAAGAAGTTAAGGTTCAAATTCAAGGTCACAAGTGTCAAAACGTTTATGCGCATGAAAAGGTCTTGTCCAGATACACATGCGTACCAAATATGATAGCAATATCTGAAGGAACACATAAGTTATGAGCTTTTTTGAATCGTGGTCGCAGATTTCGAAACCTGAACGCGGATCCCACGTTCAAAAATTTTATGCGCATGGAAAGGTGTTGTCCAGATACACATGCATACCAAATATGAAAGCAATATCTGAACGGACACAGTAGTTATGAACCTTTTTCGAATCGCGGTCGCAGGTAAATCTCTGACCCGACCCCACTCCAACCCCCATAACTTTTGACCCAGGGGTCAGATCAAAATTCCGTCGCCGTCACCGTCGCACATAGGCTGATAGCTACCAAGTGTGTAAGTTTCAAGATTGTAGTGCTAATAGTGTAGGAGAAGATAGTGGCCAGGACGGGCGGACGGCGGAGATAACCACATAATCCCCATTCTTTCTCCGAAAAGCGTGGTGATAATAAGGAGAATTGCAATTCATAAAAGCAAATAGCCTACACTTCAATATGTTTCCCTAAAAAGGCGGAGGGATATAGAATAGGCTTTGTCCATCCGTTCGTCAATCTGTCATTCCGTACGTCTGTCACAAAACATGTCATGGCTAAATCTCAAAGACTTTATAAGATATCAACATAAAACTGCATGGGTATATGTATTTATCAATAAGGAGAAGTGCCATAGACATGACCTATAACCCTACACTTACTTAAATAATATGTCTATTTTCAGGGCAATAACTCAGCTACTATTCAGGACTTCAACATGAAACTTCGTGGGTGTATTCATATCAATGAAAGGAGGTGCAATTTTCAAGAACCAATACCTTTCAAATTCTTAAATAAGTGTTATGTCCCTTTGTTACTTTTGTATTGTGTAACCTTTTAGGGTTCTACATCAAGGCGCTACAATATTTCAATATAAAACTGCATAGGTGTACATATATCAATGACGAGAATCGCAATGCATAAAACAATAAACCAACACTTTAATAGTTTATTTAGGATTATACCAAATATAAAGTGATTTGCAACAATTAATAAACACACTTTATATGGCGGCGGATATCAATTCAACGAATGTGTTTTCTTATTTATTAGTTTATTGTTTCAAAGTAATTATGTGGATAAAAACTAAATTTAACTTGACTTGACCTTTGCTATTTGCAATAGTTTTGATACGATAATATATTTGGTATAAACGCTTGACGTGTCATTTTAACATCTTAATTATCACGAGTGTTCTTGCCTCCTTATAATGTCTATGATACTCTTATTTCTGAGCTAATCATTTGGAACATTCCAGTTTGATTTAAGGAACTGCAAGCCATATTGCAATTTGAGCAGTAATAGAGAGGTAATGCACGACCGCTAAATAATAGCATCAAGTGAAGGACATAACATCTGTTTAAAACAATAATACAATAAACTAAGATACATAATACATAAATTCCCGCTTAACAAACACTAAAGTATATGCATTTAAATGTATCAATACCTTTTTTTAACGCAAACAAATAATAATGATTGCTTGCAATGATTATTATATTAGTAGTTTGCAAACGTCCGCATAAACGAAGAATCATATTTCTGTTTGCCGAAGAACCATGGTAATTTTGTTTCTAATCAACAATTCGTTCACACGGTCTTGATGCTTATCATTTACCGTTCCAATAGGTCTAATATGTGTTTACGTTAATTTGTATTGTGCTGTTTTGTACTGTTTTGGCAATTGGTCACTTTCCTCAAACAAAGGACCAACCAATTGTATATAATGAGAATGCAATACTGCTCCAACAGCTGGAGTTTCACTTCTTTATAATGTTATATTCGCAACGTATGTGTTAGTTTATATCGTTTTAATCTTCTTAAATTACAGTTATTTGTAAATATTAGTCAGTACACATACCCATACACTACTCGAATATTTAAGAATTGCTGGATTTTAATATGGTATTTAAAGTTCACCCCTATGTATCAACCTAATAATAATCGATGAAACATGTATGTGACTATAAAATATCCTGGAAATATTACCCATTTTCACAACGGGAATATTTTGTAGTGGTTTCTAAATAATATCCAGTCAAATGTTCGTAGATTAAATAATTGAATCCTTACACGCGCTGTACATAGACAAAACGTTTCTTTATTTAATATTAATACTTTCTGAACATCATACGCTTTGAAATGGAAATCTAATTAATTTCACACAGAGTAGCTTGATTTTGCAGTCAAGTTTCAAAGTGTTTTCATATACCGAGATTGTGCAGATATGTGTATGTCAATAATGGATGCTAACGAAGAGCCCCATGACGTATCCAAGTAATGGAAACGCTCGGTAAACATGCTGTTGTTGTTTTGCTCGGGATTTATATTGAACAAACGTATTGATATTAATAAGAAACCAATCTAGGTGTGAGTTTGTTCGTGAGCCCATGATTGTTTTACCGTCACTCCATATCTGTTCACTATGCACTCTTGACAGTATACAAGAACATACCATGTAAGCTAATATTTACGCAAATCAACATAAACATAAGCATTTTCGATAAAAAAATATTAATTTTCTCACTTTTTTTAAATAATATAATATATGATGTTTTTTAACACGGTCAAATCAAATTTTAATCGAATGAGTTATGCATGTATTGGATAATATGTATAGATAGAATTGTGCAACAGGTAACATACATCAAGTTAAGTATTTTTTTACAATTTAGAATATAATGTTATACCATGTGTTCATTGAGATTTAATGCAAACATGTTTGGACAGTAATATTATTTCACCATATTTTCATAAGTTAATGCTCGATGTTTTATATCGCGATTATACTTGTCAGGAATACAGAGCCTGACAATTTGTGTTCGTTGTGCTCGCAGGAAAAAATATTCCGTAATGATACACGCATAGATAAATGTTGTTCTATTTTAACGAAGTTTAAAGCAGCAAAGACGCGCAAAATAGAGCTCAAAACCATTAAGATAGTTCTACACATCTTATACTATTATATCTTCTCTATTTTAGTAAGAGTATGTTATTATTACTATACTTATATCACCATGAAACAAAACTGTTAACAATAAGATTACAAAAAACGAAGTACATTGATTTAAAAAACAACAAAGGAATATGATAGTGTTGTTATATGTATAGTTCCTGTGGGGTTCTGAAAAATGCTTCATAATGTTTCTTAATATTTTAGAAGCTTTGAATTTCATTCGGTTGTTCATTCTCTAATAGGAGAGATCAAACTAATTGAAATGATAAACCTACCTAAGAATATTGCGGTATTTTAACAACTTAAGATAATGATTATCGCGTTTTCACATGATGTAGAGATTCATAGGCATAACTGCAACCTAAAACCACATTATTACATTCAATTTCATAAAAACATTCGTGTTAAACATGAAAGGACTTGTATTGCTCAGCTTGACTAAATTTATATTCGAAACCTCTGATTTAATTGACATCATTAAGAGTCAATTTCGTTAAGCTAAAATGTTATTGACGTAAGTTCATTTTTTAGTTCACGTAGTTCTGTATTCACTTCATTTGAAACCATATGTGTATCGTCTGTTGGGCCGGGCTTACACTCGAAATATGTTGGAAGCTTCTTAATACTAACAGGTGTCTTGAAGAATTCCACATGTTAATGTGCTTGTCAATTATTGTTGTTATATCACCGTATGGGCAGCAGACCGTTTAATATAATGAATACGTGTACACAATAACATGGCAGCATTTATGTATAACAGTTATCGATATCGCACATCATAATGCTATCGCAAATGTATATCTGGACCAGTCGAATAATGACTGTAACTGTCTGGTTTTGATGTTTCGTATCGTTGTTGCGCATTGATCACAAGGCGCTATTTACACAGAATTGTTAATGTCCATTTTTTACAAAAAGAAATGCTTCCAACTCAACTGTAGATAGTGTCAATCAATCAATCTAACTGCACAATGTCGAACGAAGCAAACAACAACTTAAATGTTCAAATCTTGTCTTTAATATACTGGAACCCAAAGCTATATATAGGTCACTAAACTGTGCAGCGTAAAAGCCCCTGTGTATTCATATTTCATCATTCACGATTGTTTGTACTACATTATAAATCGTACCAGTACCTTTGCTTAATAGCGGTGCATGGTCATCCAGATATACGCAGAACAAGTTTAACAATGTCCATGTCCACATATAGCTCGACACCATTTGCCGGGGACTCGTGAACTCAATACGCATGCATTATGCGCTGGATTGTTTTCTTTATTTGCATTCGGTTCTGTTTGTGCTCGATTAGCACGAGTGTAAATAGACCATATCAGTGTACTCAGTTATGAACGCTTTAATCAATTCAGTTTGCTTCCATTACGAAAACAGATTAATATCGGAGAGCTAGACATGGCTATCGACACGAATTAGTAAGAAAAACACTCTCGTATCAGTTATTTTAAAAGCTTATTGACCTTTTACTTTCAAATTGTTATCACTTCATGAACATTATTATTTATGGCCTTATGAAACACCTTCAAGTTTAACCTGCTAACCAATATTAAATTCACAGTATGATCAAGCACAGTTAGAGTTATCCTATTTCGTGTATTCTATCAAGACTTAAGTGACGCATACAATTTTGCAAGACAATTTTGATCTCAGCAGTACATCTGTAATGAAATAAAGAGATGTGTATATTGCTTAAATTGTTGTTATCGGTCCCCGGAAGTTGTTTCTACTTATGCTGCTGTTTATTTCCAATTATTTTTTCTTAGTAAATGTTGGATTATGATGAAACATTGTGTTAGCTTGGTCTATAAATTAAAGTGTTGTTTAAAAGCTGCATCGTCCCATTTAAAGATTATTATGTAATACACGTTTTATGATACATATTAATTACTAGTGTATGCTCTTAAATCCTTATTTCCACACATGGTATACCATGTGTTCTGTGGAATACAACCAATAACAATATTCTTTACTTAATTATATTTAAGCCAGTATGTACAATTTGAAGCTTGAAATATAATACTGAATACTTACAACACTCGTATATCCTCTGAAGACTAATTGTATATGACAATTAATGAACCAAAGCACAAAGAATACACAATATGCTTGTTCTCGACTTGAACATATCAATTTAAAGCATAAAGATAGAAATGGCATCACATAATTCATCGATATCAACCAAGACTTTCGTAAGTACGGTCATTAACGGCTCGCCTTTCAACTCGTTTTTTAACAATATGAAATAGCAACTCGTGACAATATTCTAAAATATAAAAGAATTAAATAATTGTAACCACTTTCCTCAAATACCTTTAATTAAATTGAAACAAATCACACTTAGGTTGATTACTTTTTTGCGTTATTGAAATATATTGTGGTGTTTTTCTGTGCATGATGATTCTAAATGCATTATATTAAAATGAAAAAAAAAACATGAATTAAAGAACTTGTCATTTATTGTACACATGTAATTAACAGTCGTGGCGAAAATATACACAAAATAGAATTTGCTATGAACAAAAAGTCAGAAACGCAAATTCAGTGACTTTGCTACGATGATATTCAGATGAGAAGGTGATATTGATGACAATCTAAAGACAATACTGCGATGCCCATTATTTGAGACAAATACGTTTAGACACATAAACAAACACATAAGAAAAACATATATCAAGTAATAAAACTGGGGTCATCGCCTTGGAACGGTCACTGCAAATCATAGATTTGTGGTAAACAACCTGTTTAAGGGTGCGTAAACCTCACTCTTTGTCCAGAACTGTGTATTAAAATGCATCTAATTATATTTCGTGGCATCACAATTCAAATCAAGTTGCGAGAATAGAGAATTTAATTTGACTTATCATGGTCTATTGATAACAAGAGCACCAGAACTTGAACTGTCTGATGAACGAGGATATGCAACACGTACGGGTATCATCTTTTATAAACACGCTTAAACGATTTCAGTACGAAGCATTTAGTACTTCAATTTAACGAAAGGTAACACATGCATGATATGTAGCAGTCTATATGAAATCATGAAAAGTTCATATATGTATATGAAAGATATTTCAAAGTAAATGAATCAAGCAGCGTTCATAGAATTAGCCACATCACACTAGTTTAGTTTGTGTTAGTTCACGCTTTCCATTGCATTGTATTGTAACATGCTCATCGTTACATTGGTCACATGTCATATTTTAAAATACAAGTTTTTTTCTGGTTAGATATTGTATTGACTTGTGCCACTTGAAGTAAAAGTTTTCGTTTTATGTTACTTTCGCAACATATAAACAAAAGTCTGCTTTTACATATGAAAACAGCGGTTTTGTATCGAACACAACGGGAAGCCCCTAATTCTGTGTAGGCTTTTGACTTCCATTCAATACGGTTTTCAAAAGAGTACTCATTTATCAAAGTTTAAAATGAGAACCCATTTTATTCATATCGAACACAATACGCGTAGATTTCGCGTCATGCATTTCATAACAATATTATTCAAAGTACTGAGAGATTTAAAAACAAAAACACACACTAACACGAGATAAACGCATTTCTTTAATCTAGGAATGAACGATGTCGCTGCCTTGTTGATGTGTTAAGAACCATGCAATCGCTCCGCGATTTATTTTGAATTTCATACTAGTTTTAACGTTGTCAATCTGGCGGGTCCATTTTTAAAACTGACGTTACTATAATTATTATGGGGAAATTTAAAATAAAATATTTACTAAGGGATGGTATATGGTTTTTCTTAAAACGCATATAATGTGTGAAACTTATCGACTTAAATAAAACTATTAAAGCAATTTCCATCCGTCTCTCTCTACATAATGTATCACGATCTACTTGACTGTATTTGTGCGACGATGATCTGAAATATAAACTTCATGATGCTATATTCTTAAATCTTTTTCTATAAAGAAGGAATGTAGTTGACACTTGTTCATAGTTTCATTTCATCGTTCCTAAAAAAATTGTAAATCTGTTGCTCTGGTATCTTCAATACCATTGAGTAATTAAATGGTAATTAAATTGAATGCGTTTTAATTCCCTTTTATTATTGTTTAATTTTAGTTACAATGCTATGAGGTTAAATTTTATTTACACATACATGTATTATGAATATTGCTGGGCCAAGTGTGAGGTTGAGCGCTCCAAAACCGGTTTAAAACCCCCAATGCTTTGCATTGAACGTTCCAAGGCGGTGACCTCAGCTCTATTCTTATTTGTGTTTATGTTGTTTTGTATTGTGCAGTATTGTCCTGTTTTGTAATGTTTTGGCAATCGGTCACTTGCCTTTAAAAAAGGACCTACTAATTGTTTATAATAATAATTCAATACTACTCCAGCAGCTGGAGTTTCACTTCTTTATATTGTATTTTTTTAGATGAATTGGTGATTTGGACAGCCTCAAAATAATTTCCAGAATGTTTCGGTTTAGATTGCATTCATGCATCCACAATGTGCATTAAAAGTAACATGTACGAGGCTAAATAATGTCTATCTAATAGATACACTGCTTTATAAGACCAAGGCTCCATGAAGGCCTAAGATCACGCATTCCATAATATCAAAGTTGTATATGATATTAAGTATGCCAGGAAATAGTCAATTACTTGGCTGGAGTTTAACATAGGCCGCTAAATTTACAGAGCATATTTTGCAATTCTGTATGTGCTAAGCAGCCTTAAGTACGGTAAGAACCACAACTCACTCTGCAAGGGACGATTACCGCTGCCTGTCTGCAGCAGACGACAAATGATTCTGCTCTAGCAGTGAGTGTCTATACCCTCTAGCAGTGAGTTTATATACCAGCTTGTTAGTCGACATTGGCCAGTCTAGTGTTTATCATTAAAATCTGTATATATTGGCTGTTTTCAGAGAAAACGGGGCTTAATGCACGTCAAATAAGATTAAGCCTGTGCACACTGATTAGCCTGTGCAACGCGCACAAGCTTATCAACGACGACAACAGCGAACAACTTCAGTGCCTTCAGCGCTTTGATTTATTAAGGTTCTTAACACTATTGTCTCAATAAGTATTTTCACTGCTATAGTATACTTCATCCTGCCATCTGAAATGCCCTATCATCGTATATGCGTCGCTTTGATTGTCGTTTGTCTACTTCTAAGATCAACTTGCGAAATTAGATATGGACTTACCGGACTCTATTCTTTACTTACTCGTATCATTGTGCAGCTGTTATATTTTGGTTCGTTTCTTCATTCAAGCAACGGCTGACACACAGACAATTACATTGAATTCGAAAATAACATAAATGCCGCGAAACACTTATTCTATCTCACATTGACATATAAAAGATTCGAGGAGCATCAATATAAAGCCTTCAGCAGACTGTCATGTATTCTGACCGTGAATAATGACTATAACTAGAAATAAAAGGAAATCAGCATGTTAACATATATTACAGAAGCTTATTCAGCACAAAACTAATGTTGTTTTGCATATAAAATTAACATAGTTTCAATGCATAAGTAGTCCCTTAATGTTTAAAGCTTTACTTATGAAATTACTCCGGTATTAGTTTTTCATACAGAATTATCAGTATTCAGTTTTACCGCTCGAGTAAAAAACAACGATCAAATTATTTCCTTCAGTATTATAAGATCATTAATGAAAATGCACAAAAACGAATTGCATAAATTAATTTTCAAACAGCTGTGTGCATTTACTAATACGTTTTACTATGAGGTTATTGTCTTGTGATTTTTTATTAACTCTTATATCACTAGTATTAAATTGCTTCGGCGATACCGGCAATATTTGTTATAGTTTAATTAAAAACGTGTTCCTAAAATTAACTATGTATTTATTTCAGTTGTCCTTGAATTATTTTAAACATGGAGAATAGAATGTGTATCCGTAGTATCGGCCCACTTACAGAAAACATCTTAATATTTTACGTGAAACGATTGTTAATAGTTTAATACGTCCATCTATTGCTTAATGTGTAGTCTAGGGACATAACAAAAACAACTGCATTAAAATAGTAGTTTTGCCAAAGTACTGGCGACATTCAGCTGCCAAAGTACTGGCGACATTCAGCACCATGTAGTTATCAGTATCATTTACACCGTTTCTCATGGTATCGGCGCTACTGATTGGTTCCTAATGTTCGTTAATATGCGCAAGGTTTTTTTTCTATTAATAGTTTCTTATAGGAGAAACGAAAAACCTGTTCATGTTTCTCTTAAATTATTTTTTTTTTTTTCACAAATAAACGGCTAATACAATATTTAATAAACCTAATAATAAATAAATAACAAACTAACACAAGTATGTGTAATCATAATATCGGCCTTGAATAAGCATGACCTACTTTCAAATGAAAGCCGGAAATTATGGGAACAATTGTTGCAATAGTCATTAATAAAGAGCAAAGAAATAAAACTTATAAAAATGGAAAAAAAAAACACATTTACTGCCCAGCATGTTTAGAGGTTTTTAACAAAGGCACGATATGATGAGAAGGACCTATATTATGAAAATAAGATAGACTATTTTAGTGTAATTGTGTACCTTAACTTATCCGACGAGTTAAAGAAAGGTTTTCATCGCAAGGTTTGCAGAGCCGTGTAATCCTTTCTGAGACGAGACGGATCAATTCAAGTTCACAATAACCCTAACATAGTATTATATTTATCCTGCAACATGTTTAATATTAAATGTGCTCTTTATGCAAAATTTTTGTTTCATTCAATTGCTAAAAACAGAATAAATTAACTGAATTAACCTTGCGTAGTAATATTGAAATTGTTTTTGATGGTTCCCGTTTACGCGCCTCGATACAGTCCTCTGGAATTCCACACCAAAGCAGAGTAACAAGATAACATATCGCTAGATGCCTCGATTCAAATTTAATCAGCATTCAATATATTTAACACGCAAGTAGAACACCGACAGTTTTGATAACACCAAAATTATAGTTTCACGTCTTCAAAATACCAACAAAAAAGCTGCCATTTTGAACTTACTCTTCAAGCATCTAATAATTCTTGTTCTACTCACCAACATTGTGTAACAGCCATGTATGTTTTTGTAAAGATTTGTTTACTTCCATGACGAGACAATTCCATGAAAATTCTGCAAACATTATAAAATATACATTTCCTTATCACCATCAATATTTTTCATTTTTAAGAACGTAATGTAAGCATGCAATTCTTTGTGGAGAGACATTATTTGATCGACTGACAAGCAAATGACTTATTATCAAATAAATTATCCTTAAATTCAACATGGATTTCCTTTGAAAAATTAAAGAACAATTAAATGACACATGTCTTAATCCGTCGGTTTTTAAGCAAAACATCGCGCTATTAAAAAAAAATCGATATGTTAAAGAAATCGAAAATTCAGTCTCACCGGTTTTATTCGAGATATACATTCCAACACTGTTATTAGCCACGTTTTATACTAATCCATCTTAAACACTCACAATTGTTATCTACAGCGACTGCAGACATAAGCGTCATTGATCTGAATGACGCAATCAAGTGATATTGTCAGCTACTTGATTGCGTCAGCTGTGTAATAAAATAAGGTCTTTATTAACATTATGTGGAATGATTCAAGCTCTCTAGCATCGCGGTGAGAGTGTATGGTGACCACGCGGGAGACCGTAGTTCACTACCCATTTGGTCTTGGATTTTTATGTCTTTTGCTAAACGAGTTTAAAAGAAACGCTGCATTGTTATGATTAATTACGACTTATATATATATACGGTATATTGATTATTGATTTGAAAAGTAAATATTAAATTCATGTATAATCTATATTTAAGAACACATGAGCTAGGGGTGAAGGGCAAACAAAAGCAGTCACATAGCAGGTGATAATAAAGCAACCTGTTGAATAAACCATTCTTTATTCAATCGCTCGTAAGTTGGTACGTAAAATCATTCAGCTGTAGGAGGAAATTATTTTATGTAATAATAGGGCTCAGTTCGTTTGATTATGTTTCGTTAGAATAAATTTATCAAAATAGTATAGCATCAAAATCACATATTACATCTTTTCAAGTGAAGTAAAACTGCACACAATAATATATACACAATTTCTCACCATGACATAATTAAGAGCACAGTTTGGTACCAATGTTATTTGTTGTGGATTTAATGTGTAATCTTATAGATTTAAACACTATCATTTAGAACATTTTTATCAACAATTTGTCAAATTTAATCTTGTATTGTTTAACCCATCTACTACTTTGGTTATCCTACAATTTAACACAGCATATAGTTAAATCTGCTTGAAATTGGTCAAAGTTTAAGCCTCATTCCTTTATAAAGTTAAATCTAGTAAACTTCGATGGAGCTTATTTAAATGTTACCTGATTATTTATGTGTTTATGTGTTTATGTGTTTAAACATGCATACCGCATTTGCATGCACACATAGATCTAATGTGAAATCGTACGATTTAACACAAATTATTAGTTAAATATTAATAAACAGCTGTGCTAATACAGTGTCTTCAAATGAGGAAGCGCATACGGTTGATGTTGATAGTTCGTTAGCCTGACAATAAAAACATCCCAACAACACAGACATATCCAGATACAACATTTCGATGTTATGCTTTTTTTCGGAATTTGCATCTTATTTAGAAGTATGCTACTATCTGCATAGAACACACCATTCATTCAATCCTTTGTGTATGATTGTAAGCATTCGTGAAAACAAGCAAACTACACATTCCAAAGTTTATGTAATTGAAATCCCAAACCATTACGTTTTCAATAGCGCAATAAGTGTTACGTTCGTGACATAAAAGTTAATGCTCTGTAAACTATCCCTTTTCTGTCAACCACATCATGATACTGAATATACTTCTAAACAGTATGACAGGAAAGTCCGGACGCTTATTTAATCAGACAGAAAAACATATAAGTATCACAAATGTCCGAAGAAGTGCGATTATTATTTACATTTGTTAACTTGGATGACCATTACAATATACAAATGTTTTAGTTATAATTGACAGCAACAAAATGTGATTTTTGTAATTATTGATGTTAAATAGATTGGCAACATATTATTGTTTTATGTCAGTGTTGAATTTGGTTTTCGCTTCAATATCGCAACTTATGAAAAAAACGTAAATTATAAATAGTGAAAGTATGTGTAACATAAACATATAAACTTTACATGTGTTATAAATTGTTTATTTTCGCGTTTGAGAAAAGTACAATCAATATTCATGATTTTCAATTATGAACAGGGATGTTTGTATCGACACAGCAAATCATAGCAAATGCGAGGTTGATCAACATATATGCCACTGTGATTCATTTATTCAATGAAAAAGAAGCCTAAATTAACAAGAGTGTACACTTAAACTATTCTATACTCATACACTATATAAATATTAATATTAGTTCCCGCAAAACCACCGTAAAATCTATATATAAAAAAAACAATTAAAATTGAACAACTCGTGCATTTAAATGTCACCAACTATAGATTAGAATGCCTTTTATCGCACTTCAATATACGTTTGGAGCTACAGACAGTTTGGTAAATGTACAAATTAATTAGATTTCTGATTAACATCAATTTTCTTTGTAATTGTATGCTATGCATATATACAAATGTAAGTGCGAAATACAATTCGTTGGAGTTGAAATGTATAGTATGTAATACAAAAATCACTTATCGTTGTCTGCCGCTTAGTGAGGGATGCAATCTTATTTCGGATGATGGTTACCAGACACATTAAGTCGTTAAAGATGCGATCGACTCACACATCCACATCGTTTTATCCCCTCTATTTAGAGAGCTCTGAATACAAAATGCAACAGCATAAATCTTGCTGCAGACATAACTCTGATAATAAAAGACTGCATTGTGGTGATATCAATGAACTAGATGAAATCTAAGACAGTGGCTGTATAAATAGGGGAAAATGAAACACTGGAGACTGAAATCATTTGGATAATAATTTGTCGCATCTGATTGGCGGCCAGAAAATGCAATTTTCTTTTTATGATGCATACATTAAAAACGTGTTAATGACAGCTCATTTGTCACTAGATATTGTTTCTATATACAAATAATTTAAACAATTAAATGCCGATCACCGTTGAATCCGTTCATATTAAACGACATTATCTACAGGTTTCGAGCAAACTGTTAAGCGATGGAGTTAGGCTCTGTTTATAAAAATATACTATTCATCTGAGATCGTACTAAATGGTAACAAAAGAATGCATGTTTGTTTTATTGGGTATATGCCATGAAAATACTGTCAACACAATATAACTAAAATAGTAAAACTTAGAATTCGGTTTCAAAGACGAGACCCAGAGTAAAACATGTTTCGTATAACATATCAAACATATCAAAAGAACATCAAATAAAATCCTACAATTGTTGTCAAAAGCTTTTACAATATTGTCTAAAGATATTTGTAAATCACACAAAGTTCCAATCAAGTCTTTTCTGACTATTGGCAGGATCCAGATTCATATTAAGTGCCTAAAGTCATTTAATTTTTGCTAATGGACAGACGGACGAATTACCAAACAAAGGACTCGACCGACGGATAAATTACAAAACCACTTTGCATACAAAGGGCTTCATGGAATATTATTTAATAGAAGTTGAAACCATATTAATGTTTAATATTAAATATATTGAAGTCATAGTGATCCTTCCCTTTTAAAGGGTTCGAGATCCGTTTTATTATGTTAATTCTGCAGTGATGCTAAACGTGTTCCCCCATTATCCTGTCTGCTCCTGATACATCTGTCAATTTGTTCAAGACATTAACTTACGAAACGTAGGAGGTTTGTAGTAAGCTAGGATCTGTCGTTTTTTTAATTGAACAGACATTAACGTCTTTACAGCTCCATGGAAACCTTAATGGATACTAAAATTGAATGTGAGAACACAAGAAGTGCGATGATCGCTGTGTATATCATTTTCTTACAAATGATGTTTTCACAAACAATATCAAACAAACTGATTTTTAATGGGTTGTACTTTAATACTTTACTTGCATGAGTTTGCATTTCATTTGTGTATGAACTATTTTGGCACACAATTCGAATGGCAACTGGTAAGGTGTAAATTCAACATAGTTCAAACACCGGAGGCAGACAGACAATAACAGTTCAAGTCGGGTGTAATGCATGTTCAATGCAATCAACACACCTTCACTTGTGATATAAGGTATATAAGTATGAAATACTTGACAGATGAATTTCCAGTATAATAAGGAGAGAAATTCTTGTCACAACGGGTAGTCGTATATATTTAAGGCAAGTAAATACTTATCTATACAAAGTTGGTGACATTCGTTTATTAGTTTGTTTGTTTGGAAAGAACCATTCATTTTATATAAACTTAAATATGTGTTCACTTGACCCTCTTTATTTGCAATAGAGTTGACGAAATAATATAAACAAAATGTTGGAGCGACATTTCAACAGCTCAATTCTTACAAGTGTCATTGTCTCCTCTAAAAAATAGGATAAAAAAATAGGATACTTCTTTTCAACACGAATCAAGAATAACAAGTATGTTTATTTAATGAAACTGCAAAGCCACTTTTGAATGTAAACATTAATAGAGATGTTATGCACCAAATCGTAATAATCGTATCAAGGGAATGAGAAAGTATATGTTCACACAAAACGAATATGACAGCCTTTTTCGAGTACCATATACTTATCAACTACTCGAGCCTAATACAGCTGTAACGCCTCGATACAAGCATCGCAATCTCATGTTAGACGTTTGTTCAGATTTATAAGGTCCATACGGCAATTTTCCCTGTTATGTAAAATGCCGTGGCAATATTTGAGCATGAATAATCTTTAATCCAAAACATGAGGGCGTATAATAAAAAGTCCTGTACAATATCCAGAGGGGGTAATCACGTGATAGTCAAAATGGCGACGTCCATACCGAGACAGTTATTTTTCGCCGTTTTATACACTTTATTATTTAAATGACGCTCACTTTCCAGCCATATCAATAAGAAGGTGATTAGCGTTTATTTCGTATTTAAATTTGCTTTATATCTCGACTTTACTCCCCGCAAATTTTCTTAGTGGAGCCCTAATTAGGTCATTCCGCTAAGAAATTTCGCATTGAGTAAAGTCGAGATATAGAGCGAATATTACTATGAAATAAAGGCCAGTAGCTTTCTTCCTAATATGGCTGGAAAGTGAGCGGAATAAAAAATAATAATACAAGTAATAAAGGGTATAAAATGACGAAAAATACCTGCCTCGGCATGGACGTCGCCATTTTAATTGTCACGTGATTACCCCCTCTGATATCTTTAGAATACATATTTGAATAAGAAAATACTACTCAAATGAACACAGGCGTCACATAACATAACAAGCAATCATTATCTTATCTTAAACAACCTTATCCAACATGAGTGCACATGAAGTGCTATATTGTTATTTACATATACACCAAGGTTGTGGCTGTAATAAACAATTTATGTTCGTATACGTTGTAAGCGACTAAAGCTTCTAAATTAAAGGCGCATACAAATGCATGCCAGTACAACTACTCATAAATTAATATAATATTCAAGCACTGCTTGATTTCAAACCTTGATCAGTTTGTGCAGCCCTATGAATCTACATAATTATAATCGATCCAATATGTATTTTACTGAACTCTTCTGGACATATTAATCCGTACCAAAAACGGGAATAAATTTGAAGTGATTTCTTAAACATATCCGGTCCCATGTCCGTACATGAAATAATTGAATCATTAAGTCGCGAGAAAGTCGAGATGATGCAAGAATTATGACTCAAATGTTCACTCAAATCCGTCGGGACATTCAATGCCTTGAAATGTCTCAATAATAAATTTCAAACAGACGAGCTGAGATTTTGGTATCGAATTTCGACTTGTTTTCTAATTCTGAAATGCTGTGGGTATTTGATTGTAAATACTGAACTACGTCAAAAGTAATGTAATTGTTTTTTCTCGAGCCGACGGCTGTTTTATCGTCACTTCATATGTTTTTTATAATTAAGTGAATACAAAACAATTTCATGTAGACAAACAATCGCGCATATTAAGTTGATCATAAACATTTTCCAAAAGATAATATTTATTTCCTCGCTTGGTCATTAAATGATATTTATAAATTCTCATGCACGTTACAAGTCAATTTTAATCAAATGAATAATGTTAATTTAAATATAATTTTATATATTACGCGTATTGATGTGAACAATTACACATGTAAGAAAAAAGTGAGTCCAAACATTTGCAATCGTCCTGCTTACAGCAACATTAATATCGTTATCATACCCGCATTAACGAACTAATATCCTTTGTGATACATTTTTGTTTTGTGACAACAATTTGATTAAAAAATAAACGAAGTATTTCTAATAACAAAAGAACTAAATGTATGTGAACCTAAATGGTGTTATGTATTTAGTTTATGTGTGTTTCGCGTTTCAGTAATATATATATATTATATTTATATGCGAATATGTAAATTTACATGATATAACAAATCTCACTTCCAAGTTTCAATAACAGTTTCGTCTTAGTATAAATATTTCTATCAAAATGACCTTAATATTCAGACAAATATATGTTTAGTTTTTTCCCCTATGCCCTCTACATACCATGTGTTGGAAAGCGTTCTATCGTGCTTAAGTAGCATGCAATGGGACCCATGACATGTTACCTTGATTAAACATAGGAATTTGTTCGAGCATGTGTAAAAAATCCTGATGATCTCTGTATTGGTGGTGTTGTTGTTGTGTTTGTTGCTGTGGGACGGAGGTTACCATTAGTTCTTCCTTTATTATATCCGGACATTCAAGCAACATTCAATTCCTTTAGCTTTTTCACTGTATGAACTTAGAAATCATGAGAGATTATTAGCCTCCCTAAGAATGTTACGGTATTAAGAAATGATGAACTTATAATTATCCAGTTGTCTCCTTATGTAGAGATAAATTGGCAAGATTGCTACCTACACCTTCGCTAAAGCATAGTAAAGCTCTTACAAATCATGAAACGACTTTGATTACTCAGCTTAATTTGTCTCAATACTCAACACTTCTGATTAAATAACATCTCAACGCCAATGCCATTAAGCTAATTTTGAATTGGCACGTTAATTGAACATTTCACGTCGATGTTTATTCACTGTATTAGAATGCATATAAATCATCTGTACATCGTTTGTTGGATTAGGGTTTACCTCGAAATCTGTTTGAGGCTTCTAACATATGTATTGATTCTTGTAGAACTGCACATGGAAATAGGGTGGTCCCCCTCAGCGCTGCAATATCGTGTATGGACAGCAGTAAAAATCATATGATGCACAATTAAAAACAATAAAGTGTTATATTTCTGTATAAACGATTGCCATGCGCATCCAATTAGGGACGATAAATGTTACTTTCCAGTGTTGGAGGTCTCCTATCGCATGAATCAGAAGCCGTGATTCTAACTATAAACACAGTATACGAAAATAAATGTTTAGCTCAATTGTAGATATAAGCAAGGCCAATATATAACTGCATAATTTTAAACGAAGCAAACACCAACTTAAATTTCAAATCTTGTCTTCAATATACTGGCGACGGGGGAATATAGATCGGTCACTTTACTGGTCAGCGTTGACGCCACTCTCTATGTATACATAGTGTATTATTTACCATTGTATACAGTGCTCAGTCAATCAGTTCGGTTCATTTCCCCAGTCAATTTGGCAGGATAATCGATAAAACGCAGGTAGGGTGTAAAAAAGTACATGCCCACATGTATTTCGACATTTGTCTAAAATCCGTTTAACTCACAACTCATGAATACATCGCTGGATTGTTTTCCTATCAAATTGTAATGAATATATGTTAAAATATCAGTTTTGGTCGTTCAAAATTTACATGCTGACCAATAACACATAATATGATCAAGCAAATTTATAGTTTGAGTATCTTATTAAGACTTAACGGGATGTATATCGTATTGCAAGACAGTACATTTTTGTATGATGTTAAAAATGAAGACAGGTTAAAATCGGTCACGAATATTGGGTCTCAGAATGTAATATCACTGTTTCGTCGTATGTTAGATAATGCTGATTGTTAGCTTGGTAAAATAATGTAAGTATATTTGTTAAGCTTCGTCGTAACATTTAAAGATTCTGATAAACTACATTCTCGAGGAGTCATATCCAACTAAAATGCCATCGGCAATTTATTTTCACCCGTGGTAAACCTTGTTTTAGCTACCGTAATTGGAAAGCTGTGGATAAATATGCACTACAGCATGATCTTGCACAGTTGAACAGACTCTCAGCTAATTCTTCGAGTTTTGATGACTTAATTGTATCATTCTCAGACACAACAACACAGATCATAGACAAACATGCCCCTGTTGTTGTGAAGAATTATAGCAGTAGACCGACTGTTCCTTGGTATTCCCCATATCTTAGAATTCTCAAGCAATACAAACGAAAGATTGAACATCTTTATCTTAACGATAAATCTGGAATAATGAAGGCCGTTTACAAAGGTGTCAGAGATAGCTGCACGTCTGCGCTCTCTGGTGCAAAGGACAAGTACTATCAAGATGTGGTAGGTGGTGCAGAAGGTAATGTGAAACAACTGTACAAGGTTACTTCAACCTTATTGGGCCGATCCACGGAAAACCAGTTGCCTCCTCGCACTGATGATACTACTTTGGCCAATGATTTTCTCCACTTCTTCGCAGACAAGATTGCCAATTTGCGGGACACTCTTGACAAAATCTCTGTTCGCCATGATTTCCCAAACATTCAGTCATCTGATTCAAGACTGCCACATGCAACTTTCAGTGATTTTCGGCCAATTTCAGAGAATGAAGTCTCTAAACTGATAATGACCTCTAAATCTACAACATGTGAACTAGATGTCATTCCTACTCAAAAGGGAAAGATAACTTAAATCTATTCATACCTATTATTACTGACATTATAAATAAATCGCTCACATCTGGCTCATTTCCAAATAAGTGGAAGGGTGTTCTCATAAAGCCTCTTTTGAAGAAGAAAGGTCTTCCCTTAGAACCCCAGAGCTACCGCCCTGTATCCAATCTCCCATTTCTTTCCAAAGTACTCGAGAAGGCAGCACTGTCACAAATAACTAATCATGTCGACATCCACAATCTTCTACCCCAGTATCAAAGTTCTTACAGGAGATATGACGGAGTTGAAACAGTGATGCTGAAGATGTACGGTGATATTCTTGAATCAATTGATCTGAATCTCGTGACACTTGTAGTGATGATTGACCTTAGCACTGCATTTGACACCATAGACATTCCTTCAGCTCCTCAGCTGATGCAAGATGACTTCGGTATTACCAACAATGCACTCAGGTGGATTGAATCCTATCTTACTGACAGAACCATGAAGGTCAAGATTGGCGATGCTTTTTCTGACACCATGCAACTACGCTATGGCGTCCCACAGGGCTCTTGCGCCGGCCCGGTTATCTTCACAATGTATATCGCTGGGATAAACAGGGTTGTTCAAAACTATTTCTTGTTCATGGTCTAATTCATTCCCATCTTGACTTCTGTAATGGACCCTTTGCTGACATACCGGCATGTCAGCTGAACAAATTACAACGAATTCAAACAATGCTGCCAGGTTAGTAACCTGCGCATCGTATGAAGAACGTAGTTCCGACTTGCTAAAACGATTACATTGGCTGCCAGTGCAGGCCAGAATAATGTTCAGGGTGCTTGTCATTGGTTTCCGGGTCGTTAAGGGCAATGCGCCAATTTACCTCCGATCGATGTTTACACATGCACAAGGCAGCTACCGCTTGCGATCATCAGTAGGCATCATGTTCCGTGTGCCGAGGCATAGAACAAAGATCGCCGACAGGTCACTTGCAGTGGTAGGACCGAAATGGTGGAATGTGCTTCCCGGACATTTGAAATCGGCTGACTCGGAAACAACATTTAAGAGCAAGCTCAAAACCTACCTATTTGAGCGTTTCCATAACACTTAGATGCATTCATGTGACCTGCAAGCTCACTAGAGGATATCTCAATCTGTGTATATAGGACGTTTTGTGAAGCGCAATAGAATATTTATAGTTTTTCGCTATACAAGTGTATTTGTATTTGTATTTGTTTTACTGTGTTATGCAACCAATACAAATAGTATTATCTTTACGAAATCCTATTGGAGCCGGTTAGAGAAAGTAGTTCAACTGGCAGTAAGAAAGTGAATATAACTGATAATAAACTATGATAATATGATTCTAACTGAAATAACTTCAACAACCTCTGACGATTTGTTTTTGACAATATTGTCACTATTGTCGGGGATACTTTATAACACATCCGCACAACACACGTTTTTATCTTGAAGTACATAATAAAACATTTATTCTTATCGAGAGAGACGTAAATGTTAATCATGCCCTAGTGACAACGAATAAACCAAAGCACAAAGCGTACACAATCTTCGGGTTAGTGCCTTAGATATATCAATTCAAAGCATTAAGATACAAATGTCAACCCATAATTAATTGAAGTCACCCTGGACATGTCGTAAGTACGCACACGTAAGGCTTGCAATTAAATTAATTTGTTAAACAAACAATGAAAAAGCAACTGTGTCAAATTTTATAAAATAATTGTAGTTACTATTTTTCATTCGCTTTCTTAAAATAACGTTAATTAAACAATCTAAATAGTTAAGAATTTTGTTTTGAGTTAGACACCTTTATTTTGATTTGTTTGTTTTGTTACATTATACAAGAATGAATAAAACAGTCAGGTGTTGCATTGCACGTTTAATAAATGTAGCACACGAACTTACCAGTTCAAAATATACATACACTAACATTTGGGAATATACATTAAAAGCATAAACGCAATGAAAGTATATTGGCCACGTTCATATTCTGATGAACACGTGATCCTAAATAACCTTTGTAGTTTCATAAACAGATTTTTAATTAATGATATATAGCATTCCTCGTTCGTGATCATATGTTGTCTTAAAATTGCGAGGCTAAAATGTTGACTTCGAAATCATTTATTACTAAATTTAATATCCTGCTAAAGTTATTAAGAAATAGAGCGTACTGAACTTATACAAACGAGTATATTGTTTAATGTATATATCGGCAATAAACAATTACTATTTTAGAGTCAAAACCTATCAAACGAGAGCGAACATAGGCGATTTTGCACTCGATACACATGTACTGTGTTCGCAATCCACTTCTGAATAAATACATCAGAGACAAGACCGTGTGTTTGACAACAGTTCCCAGACGGCCAACAGACTGACATATTACTACTCGAGCGGAGGAATAGTAATCATCCATATTTAAATGAATATTATTTATTGGCATAGATGAGCATATTATATGAATACTCGTATACACGGAAGTTGCCAACAGTATGCCATTATTCTCGAGCGGACGATTAGTTCGTTTAGGCTCTGTGGACAATAAAGATTAGTTACATCTGTTGTGAATATTCATAGGAGTTGCTTACTGTAGTTCAACACAATGAAGGTCTGTATGTAATGTGGGTAAGAAAAAAGTCTGTAAGAAATCATGCATTATTTATAACTTATACATGTTTCGTAGTAGTTAGTCAAAAGATTAAACGAAATATTATAAAGTGAGTAATTCACATGTTGTTATTATAAACGGGTTAGATTTCCGATGCTGAGCTTGAATTTGATTATTTAATGAGTCTTTTAAAATATCAATTGATGTGGTATACTGTATCAATTAGCCAATCATTTTTTCGTATTCAATGTTTAAGATATAATCGTTTAAACTTGGAAATTAGTTATACATATTCCATATTTTGATTGCCTTTTATGGTCATTTTTTACTTAGAGAGAAAGGATATATGCCATTTATTTGCTGAACTATAGTTGACTTAGTTGCATTTTTTTGCTATAGACACATTACATATAGACACATTAATATAGACACATTTCGTATATACACATTACAAATATACACATTACATATATACACATTACATATAGACATATAACATATATAAACATTACATATAGCAAAATTACATATAGACACATATGCAAACACATTACATAAAGAAGACACATAACACATAGGCACACTACATATATACACATTACATTTAGATACATTGCATATAGACACATTACATATGGACACATTACATATCGACACTTTGCATATAGACACATTACATACAGGCACATAACATAAAGACCCAAACATAAAGACACATTACATATAGGCACATTACATATAGACACATTACATAAAGACACAATACATATAGATGACTGCTCTCCCTTGAAGTGCATGTTGTGTTTCTTCTGGAGAATAAAATTACAAATGTTTTAAAAGTTTCTATCCTCAGTGTTGGGAATTTGTTACAGAACATGATTTGTACTAAAGTTTAGAATGGAATACTGGACATGAAAACAAAAAAGGTATGAACAATACAGAACTAGCTTCAAAAGCAAAGATCAAAACTTGCTTTTAAAACATTACAAAGTATACTGTTCAAAAAAGTATGGCATCAAATTCTTCACAAAACAAAGACATTATCAAAGATATGACCTCAGAACTACTAGAAGTTTCAGAAGCATCTGAGAGCGAGTGTGATGAAAAAAGTGAGGAAAAAGACAATAAACGTAAATATATAAGCAGCGTAAGTGAACAAGACATCAGCATAAATTCACCAAAAGAAGAAAGCAAAAAACAGTCCAAAAAGAAACCTAAACATGAGAAAAATAACAAACAAGAGACAGAAAGCAATGTAAATAAAGATAACATTAGCATCAAAGAAATTTCTACACAGCTAAGTGAAATCAATAGTAAACTCTCAAATGTTTTAATGAAAGATGACAGCTGTCTTGAAAACATGATTGAAAAAATTGTTGGGCAAATGAAAAACAGTCTTCTCCATAGAATCGAGTTATTGGAATCAAAGCTGTTTGATAGAGAAAGCGAGAATGAGAATTTGAAGAAAGAGATAGACAAATGACATACTGAGTTAAACGCAGAAAAGTGATGAACAGGGAAACATTGATTAAAGAAAAGTATGAAAACAAAGAAGCAGTAAATGAGCTAGAACAATATACCAGAATTAACAACGTGGTCTTTCATGGTTTGCAAGATATGGATAAAACTGAAACACCTGAAAACACTATGAAGCTTGTGGCAGACGTTGTAAAAAGGCACACTGGTATTCAACTAAGCAAAACTGATATTGATTATGGTCATAGGATAGGGCGTTTTGAAAATGGAAAATGCAGACCGGTAGTAATAAAATTCGTATCAAGAGACAAAAAGATCCAGATTATGAAAATGAGCAGGCAGTTAAAACAGGGTAAAATATACCCTAGTGAACACCTTACCCCATTAAACCAAGACGTCTTCAACTCTGTGCGATTAAAGAAAAGAGACACTGTAGAGTCAGTCTGGAGTAGAAGTGGACAATTCTTTTTATAAAAACCGAGATGGCAACATACACAGAGTCTTAGACAAGCAATATGACGAATGGCTGAACCTACCATGGCCTCAAAAAAAGAAATCATGAGCAGAACAGGTGTTTTTTGTGTTTTTCGTTTTTATAGATCAGGAAAACACACTATTCATTCATAAATACTGTGATAAAGCAATAACCCAGCAAACCTGAAAACTATAGTTATTTACAAAATAAGCAGTAAAACCAGTGATTGTGTGCAGCCTAACTGATTTTAAGAAGTATATAAATATGAACACTGATGTACAATAACAGATACCTGTCCTAAATCCAGGAGCAGTTGCACCCACACAGGATTAGTGGCCACTCAACCGTGGCTATAAACATTGTAAAACTTGTGATTTAATCCCTTTTCTTTTGCTTTCGGTGGTAAGGGATAATTACAACAAAACATTATTTACCACTATCCTTGATAGGATCTCTTATTAGATATAAGATTTCCTTACATTAAAGTGATCATTAATACATGATAAAAACTGTAGATGATAAAAACTGTATCATATTTTGCCCTATTACTCTATTTTTTCATACATGAACAGATTGATTTAGTAGAAAACAAAATAAACTGATACAGTATGAAACGTCTATACCTAAACTTGTATAACAAATAGTATATTACACTAGCACGTCTTAGCAGTATAATATGATGTACACATGTTCATATTAATTGCGCCGGATAGGTAACAAATATATTTGACACATGTTTGAAAACATGTTAAATCTGTTAATAAAATATCATATAGTTTATGTCATATATTTTAAAATAAGCTACAATAACACTGTTAAAACAAAATGTTTATAGAAATAAAAAATGGAACCCAACAGCTAAGCAGCTTTAATACAGTTAATGTAAGAGCATAGTGGTGTTGTTAGTGTGAGTTAACATAATGTGCTGATACACAATCACCAGCTGTTGGTTAAACAATATAAAAGATAAAATAATAAATTATTGTTCATTTTAACTATACTTTGGTACAACTAGGTTGTAAGTATATTTGACAGTATTCACATGTACATACAATAGCTGCTTTTATATAGAATCAAAATCCAGTTGGTTATTAGAAAACAGTGTACATTTTATGTGACTTTCACATGTATTCATGTGCTAATTGTATTTGTAATGTGTTGATGTTTTTGTACACATATTAATAACTACCTTATTATTAGTAACATAGCTATGTTGTAGGTATATTTGATAGTATTTACATGTACATACAATAGCTGACTTTATATACATAGAAATCAAATCCAGGTTGATATTATAAAACATTGTATATTTTAAAATGGTGCTTTACCACATTTAGGGAACTTAAATAATTACGGATCACATCTGTTTAACTTAGTAGATTTTTTTTCTTCTGCAATGGTAATGTAAATGCCTGTTTTGATTCTCATATGCATTCATGTGCTTACCGTCTGTATGTTTATTGCTGTGGTGCTTGTTTACACATATTCATATCTACACTATAGTTAATAACATAAAAACTTTTCTTTTAAACCAGAAGAAATAAACACAAATTCATATCTACTTTATTATTAATAACATAGCTATGTTGTAGGTATATTTGACAGTATTTACATGTACATACAACAGCTGTCTTTATATACACAGGAATCAAAATCCAGGTTGATATTATGAAGCATTGTATATTTAAAAATGGCGCTTTAGCACAGTTAGGGAACTTAAATAATTAAAGATATTATCAGTTAACTTAGTTGAATATTTGTTTTTCTTCCCCATTGGTAATGTTAACGCTTGTTTTGATTCTCATAAGCATTCATGTGCTAATTTTAAATACATGTGTAGTATTATATTTTAAATGGCGCTTTATCACATTTAGGGAACTTAAATAATTACGGATCACATCTGTTTAACTTAGTTGAATGATTGTGTTTTTTTCTTCTGCACTGGTCATGTTAATGCCTGATTTGATTTTTATATGCATTCATGTGCTTATCGTCTGCATGTTTATTGTTGTGATGTTTTTGTATACATTTTCATATCTATACTATCGTTAAATAACATTTTCTTTTAAAGCAGTACAAATAAACACAAATTCCCAATTCATGTCAATAAAACAGGATATAAATATGTACTATTATAAAATTAATAGGCAAGATTCAGTAAGCTATATTTAAGCCATACAAATAAAATCTTTTGGAGAAAAAAAATGTATGAACAAATATGCTCTTTAAATGTAAGAGGTCTCAACAATGATAATAAAAGGCAAAGTATACTCAAATGGTTTGAAGAAAATAATTACACAGTGTGTTTACTTCAAGAAACACATGTTTGTGAGCTAACAAAAAACAAATGGCAATCAAAATGGAGTGGAATAAGTTTTTACATTTGGAACAAATCAAATAGTGGAGGTTTAGGAATTTTAATAAAAAATAAAGATAATGTAAGCATAGGCGATTTTAAAGAATTAGTACCCGGTAGATTATGCACAAGAGATGTTATTATTAATAATCAAGAAATCACCTTTATAAATATATGTGGTCCAAACAAAGATGAAACATGTTTTTTTGAAAAACTGGAAATACATCTACTACAACATATGGATAAAAATTACATAATAGGAGGCGATTTTAATACAATACTTAAACCAAAATCTAGACAAAAAGAACGGCAAAAAGGATACACACATAAACAGCAGGAACAAAATAAATTCCATACTCGATTCATGCAATTTGATATACATTTGGCGAGCTCTTCATCCAGAACAAAAACGTTATACATGGCATTCAAGTGGAAAACCGGTTATTTTTTGTAGATTGGATTATTACCTTATTTACCAAAATATATGTAATATAATTTATAAAGCAAAAATAAAACCGAGATTCAAGACAGACCACTCTTTGATTTAAATAATTATTGACAATAAAATACAACAAAAAGGGCCTGGTTATTTTAAAATAAATAATGCTATGCTTTTAAATGAAGAGTATCAAAATAAAATTTAAAAGAAATTCATAGCATAGTGGAACAAAACACTAACTGTAATCCAAATACACTGTGGGAACTTAAAATTCTCTACAATAATAAAAAAACGAAACCAGAAAAAAGGGCAAATTATCATTGGCAAACTAGAGACAAATCAATAAAAACAGTGATAACAACGAAAATATATTCAAATTGTTTAAAGAAACTTAAAAAGAGTACGATAATATCATATAAGAGAAAATAAATGGCATGTTAGTAAGAGCAAGAGCCAAACACATTGAACATAATGGGAAAAACCCCCAAATACTTTGCAAATCTTGAAAAAAGACATTACGAAAGTAGAACCATTCACAAGTAAAAAATAAATAACATTGAAGTCTCAGACATTAAGACTAAAATGAATGAACAAAGAAGCTTTTTCTCAAACCTTTATAGCAATAAAAAAGCTATCGACACGAATACTCTTAATCATTCACATTTTTTTAACTTAAATATAAAGAGACTGTCAGAAAATGAGAAACAATCATGCGAAGGCTTACTCACAGAATGAATGATTAAACGCTTTTAAAGAGATTGATAATAATAAAAGTCCCGGTTCAGACGGTTTATCCGCAGAATTTTACAAGGTATTTTGGGAAGTTATTAAAACACATTATATTAATTCAATTAACCATTCATTTGTTAATGGACAATTAACCCAACTTCAAAAACAATGTATTATTTCACTTATTCCAAAACCAGGAAAAAATCTAGATACACTGGATAATTGGAGACCATTAAGTTTATTAAATGTTGACCATAAAATAGCGACCAAAACAATCGCAAACAGGATTTAAAAAGTTATTTCGTCTGTTGTTGAGCCAAGAAAAACAGGATTTATAAAAGGTAGATTCATTGGCGAGAACGTACGCACAATTTTTGAAACCATTCATTAACTGAATAACAATAATAAGCCAGGACTTCTTTTCTTTGCCGATTATGAAAAAGCATTCGATAGTTTAGATCACGACTTCATGTTTAAAAGTCTCAAACAATTTAATTTTGGAACTGAACTCATACAATGGATTAAATTATTTTATACTGACATAAGTACCATAATTATTAATAACGGACATTTATCTGAACCTATCCCTATTCAAAGGGGCGTAAAACAAGGCTATCCATTATCAACAACACTTTTTGTATTAAGCATAGAAATATTGTTCAACTTTATTGAAAACAATGAAGACATCAAAGGAATAAAAATAAAAGAACAAGAAATAAAACAAACACTTTTCGCAGATGATACAACTTATATGACAGATGGAACGCTTAATTCGTTTTCAACATTGATAAATACTATTCAAGACTTCAGTGAAGTATCTGGACTCAAACTAAATACACAAAATCCATCGTTATGCGCGTTGGTTCACTTAAAAACACACAAATAACATTTAACAAAAACAAATATTTTTCTTGGACCTCTGAAGAGGCTAAAACACTGGTTTTTTATTTCACCAATGATGAACATCTCAATATAGACAAAAACTTGCAACTAAAATTACTAGCCTTTATAAATTGCTTAAAACAGTGGCAAAACAGAACATTAACACTCCTCGGAAAGGTCACTGTGGTTAAAACTTTTGCCCTGCCAAAGATTATGTACACATTGTCAGCACTCCCAACACCTAATCATGAAATATTACAAACAATTAATAAATCTATATTCCAATTTGTATGGGATTGCAAACCTGAAAAAATAAAAAGAACAACCCTAATTAAACCAATAGAACAAGGAGGGCTGAAACTCACCGATATTACTGCTCTAATACATGCTAATAAGGCCAGTTGGGTCAAAAGATTAACAGACGTAAACAATAAAGGGCAGTGGAAAATGTTCTATCAGAATGAACTTAATAAATATGGTGGACATCTTGTATTTGAATGTGCACTTAATGAAAAACATATTGTTTCCAATTTAAAACATATATTCCTCAGAGATGTAATTATCTCTTGGAACAAGATTAAATCGAAAGAAAAAGAAGGGCATGTAAATAAAACGATTATATGGAATAGCTGGAGTATAGAAAAAAATAACCAACATACCTTATTCTACCTTCACTGGTTTAATAAGGGTATAACATTCTTAGAACACATATACGACTTTAGGTCAAAAACCAATTATACATTTGAAGCTTTTAAAACCCTTTATGAAATACCCTCAACAGATTATCTTACATATTACACACTAATCAAAGTATCCCAATAGCTTACAAACAACATCTATCTCAAATGGATTTTGTAAATTTCAATCATAACACATTACTTGAAAACGTACAAAAATCAAAAACAGTGTGTAAATATTTATATAATCTACAACAAACCTTAGAAGAAATAAAACTAAACAAGAAAAGAAATGGGAAGACATAATGTCCCCCTTTGAACAAAGTATCGACTGGAAACATGCTTATTTAATACCATTTAAAGCCACCATAGATAACACTTTACGCAATTTTCAATATAAGATTCTACAGTGCATACCACCAACTAATTCATATTTGTATAAATGTAATATAACATCTTCAAGTCTTTGCACTTTTTGTGCAAGTTGTAAGGAAACAATTATACACGTTTTATATGAATGTAATTCTGTACAACCCATATGGCAGGAGCTGACATTGTTATTAAAAAGAAAAAAAATACACATAGAACTGAATGTAATTGATATTATTTTTGGAACTAAAAAAAGAGGCACTCATAATCAAGTGATTAACTTTATAATTATCCTTATGAAATCTTACATATTCAATACCAAATCAGAAGCCGAAAAGCCAAATGTTGAGACCTTCAACAATGCTCTAAGAAGGAAAATTATATTAGAAAAGCAAATTGCCTTCGAAAAAGGCAAAATTGATCAACAAAATAGAAAATGGCACAACTTTGAAATAACTCATTAAGAATCTTGCCTACATCCCCGACATTTTAGGATATTTCTGATTAATCTTTCTTGTTAAACCGCTAAATTTTTCACTTTATTTGTGTCAAATTTTTTGAAATATGTCAAATATTGCGGCCTTTTGATTTTTGCTTGATATATATTTATATTTTTTTTCACTTTATTTTTATTTTTTATTTTAAACTTATTTATCAATGCTACAACTCTCTTATTATTAAATCTAGCTTTTCCCCTCTTCTTTTCACTCTTTTGAAAATAACATAGCATCGTCTCAACTATATTTTTCTGGTAACAATGTTAAGCAATATCATGTTCATACCTAAACAAATAAAGTGTGTGTTTTTTCTCTTAGGATATGCATAAAACACGTGTATGTGCAGACATAGTCAATGCATATGATACTTAAGTATATGTAAGAGACCAAATGTTTTGTTGCTTCATATGTGTATTCATGTTGTAATAAAGATGTTTGTTGAAAATCAATAAAAAAAATACATATAGTAGCATAACATATTGTCATATTACATATAGGCGCATTACATATATACACATTACATATAGTCATATTACATATAAACACATCACAAAACACATTAGAAAAACACACACCAATTAATACAATTGGGGTCACGTCATTCGAAGGTCACTGCAAAGCATAGCCTCCGGGGTTGAAACCAATAGATGGGTTCGGTAACCTCACCCTTGGTCTATATTAACTCATTAAACATCTACGTTTAATGAATCGTTCATGATATTACCCACAACCCACTACTTTATTTGGGTTGTGTACCGTATTATTTCTGTAAACATTGTTCACATGCGATATGTAATCTTAACGATTTTCTGACTATAACTTTCTCATACATGTGCAGCTGGATTGTTGGAATAAACTATTTTGGTTAATTGTATCATAATAACGATTATAATGTTCATATTGAAGGCTGACACAGGTCTCTTTTACAGATGAAAACAGCGCGGTTGTGAAACTGACACAACGTGTTACCTTTATTATGTCTGTGGTTTTGACTTTCATTCAAGCTATGATATATAAGCTTTCCAGAAGGAACCTAATTGATCAACGTTTTTATTGCGTGCCCATTATATGGATTTCGTACAACATACGCGTGTTTTGCATGTAAATGATTATTAGACAAAACATTATTTCTCGCTGTACTGAGGTAATTACCAATCATAAACAAACACACGAGATAAACATATTTCTTTAAATCTATTATTAAAAGATGTTGATTCCATGTTAACGCGTTTATAAATATTAAATCGTATTTTGATCTATTTTGGAATGCATAGGAGTAGTCACGATGTCAATCTGGTGGGTATTTTGCTAGAAGGACACATAAAATGCGTCTTCTTAGAAATATATTCATTCTAATATCTTATTTCGATTGATAAAAGCGTTCATAGCATTGCACACGATGCGAAACACGACACGATACTCGGCTATTCAAAATGAAAAGCGATGATATACGACGGCACACGACATGTATTGCTACGTTGTCGCGCTAATATTTGCCAGGAAAAGTAGCATCACAAATTGAGGGACGTCTAAAATTGTAATTTAAACGACATAAAAGAACAAAAAAATCATGCGATTGTTGTCTTTTAACGTAAACTCATTTAGCACGACACTCGATATTCAAAGTGACGCTACATTGCAGGCGACACACGGCATCAAAAAGTGACGCGACATTTCAGACAGCACAAGACATTCAAAGTGAATGCGCGGTATAAGTCATCGCTTTAAACATTTTCGTGCTTAACCTTTTTAAGTCACAGTTAACAACTGAACGATTTCATCTCGATATAATATCGTCTGTCGTTTTAACTGTCGCGAGTCATAACGTACGTCGCTTTGGTTAGAATTCGAGAAGAATTAATACAAATAATGCAGCGGAAAGTCTGGTTATTGCGGGCTGTTAGCAGGAAATGTACATATTCAATATATGATACCAGCTTATTAAGCACACATCTGATTGTGCTCTTCATTTCATTGAAACGAGATCAAATTAAATGGATTGTAGTACACCACCAATAAGTTTTATAAGTGGGACAATAACGCTTTTTGTGAAAGCAAGTGGAGTTTCAAGTAATTGTTAAACACATTGAATGTAATCTCTGCTCTCTGACACTTTGATTCCAATGTACTTTGTTGGGATTTGCCTCTGTTTAAGTATAGGGTCGAATAAAGCATGACTTTAATTGTGTATTGTAAAATACAATTCAGGTCAACAATGTGCTGCTTAATACACAGTTGTGCAACGTGCGTCGGATTAATATTGTAGTAAAAGCCATGATTCTAGGGACAAGCCGTTCGACAGGTGCTCAGTTATTGCTTGGTTCTCCCTATGGTTCTTTGTGATATTCTTCGCAGCCAACATTCCGTTTTTACGCTCATCTACAAATTATGTTCATAGCACGATGAATATTTGAACAATTACAGAGGAGTATAACACAAAAGCACCCGGAAGTACGGACTTAGGAACCGTTGCACTGACGGACGTTTGGACCGGAAAGGATATGCTTAACTCCTTCAACTCAGAGGAATATAGGTTAACGATGCAACGTTTCTTTGATATGTTAATAGACAAATTCGGTAGGCGTCCGTTACAATATTTGGGATCAGTAACGCATATGTTTGATGTTGATAGTTCGTTAGTCTGATGCATCAGATGTGATAAAAACACAGATAACGCCAGATTAAACTGTTATATTCTTTACTTAAATTGTTTTTGTATTTGTTCATCTTTTCTAGAACTATTTTAATCCACTAATCCATTCATTTGCGTATTATCAGAATGGGTAAATACCGGCAGGAAATAACATGAATGCGCTAAATGCATTATTATCCCAAGCCAATTCAATTACAAATGGCGCAATTAGTATCAATGTCGTGACGTAATTGTAAATGTTCTGTAAATAACTTAATCATAAATCATTTTTAGCTACCACGGAATGGTTCGAAATAGATTTCTAAACAAAGTCAATCAATTTTCCGTACGCTTATTTGATCAGGCAACAGACAAACAGAAAACATTAAGTATCATTAATGCCTGAAGAAGTTCGATTGTTTATTGCGGCAATCAAAATGTTAAAATGGATACATAAAAACCAATCAATCTGTCATTATCATAGAACTAAACAAAACTTGCCTTTTTAAATAATTTGCGTTCATAAGTTTGACAATACATTCGTGTTTGTTTTCACTGTTTAAATTTTAGTTTCGTTTTTACAACTCAATGTATGAAACAAACGCAAATTAAAAACGGAAAACACATGTGTATTATATATTCAAACCTTCCTAATGTTATATATCGGCTGTAGGCTTGTCCTTTATGAATGTTTTTATTTACACAGAAAATCATCCCAAGTAAGAGATTTTGTTTGATAAACGTCACTTTCATTTATTATTAATACATTAACTTATTGAAAAAGTATCGATCACTTAACAGTATTACAAACCAAACTTATTCTGACTGCGAACAGAATATCCGAAGAACGAAAATGTATTCCTACAAAAAAAAGAAAAAACAACAACACAATTAAGATTGAACAACCAATGCGTTTAAATGTCCTTATACAAAATAATAGAGGTCATTTTATCGTACTGCCAGACGCTCTTATGGCGATATATGTATTTTGTTTAATGTAGAGCCCTAACAAATATATTATTTAAATAACTGTGCTGGTATTTTGTAACCTCACAAATATTACAGTATATGTTCGAAATCAAAAACGTTTCGAAGTTAAAAAAAGTTTCTTGCTGCAATGGCATATGACAATACATTATTAATTTTCCAGTAGATTAATTATACAATATATTTGCTACTTGAGCGGAAGAATCCTGCTGGAACATGGATTAACCTCTACGTAAAAACTGCAATGTTTTATTGTATCAGTTTTAGGTATTTATTTATATAATCAGTTAAATCATGACATAACGTAACTGATTATACAAATTTATAACTTAACATTTTTTTAAACGTCGAGGTTTACCCATGTAAGATGGTTCATATTCTAAAACGATTCTTCCGCTAAAATAGTAAATATGTCTTTATATGTGAAGTTAGGCGGTGTTTTTTTTTCTAGTTGAAACAACGGCCAATTTCACTTTTCGAAGATCGTGAACATGTATTCACACAATAGATGAAACAATATGACACACATTTTGCAGAATCAAAGTTAATAGCACATCGAATATCAAATTAGGAAATACAAACATTAATCAATCAGACTATGTTATAGCCTTATAAGATGCTTTACGTCGATTTACGTTTCATGCATAATGCATCAAATCCGTTATTTGATTATTATTGTACGTGTTTAAGCTATAACACAACTTTACACAAGGTTGGTTATTTGCATAAGAGCGTGTTTCTAAATGAACCAGTTTGTTTACAGTTATACTCGTGAATAAGTTATGTGTTAAGCTTACAGGGCGAAACTCAAGTTGTCATTTTTTAACAAAAAGTTATCCGTTTGACATTGTAGCTCATAACACCCGCTGATAACTGAACATCATTAAAATTTATGTTTGCGACACATAATGATATTTTACTGCGTGTATTATATTTCTTAAATATTAAAGAATAATACATTGACCATAACATTAAAATTAATTCAAAGTTGTTATCGTAATATATAAACTGAACTGCATGAACAATTGATCGCGAGCGTAAACACAGCGAACTATTTCATTAAAAGTTTCAAACATTACACAACTCTATCAACAAGATGTGATCGCGTATTCATTTCGTAAATTCAGATGGAGGTAGACAAACTGCACCTGTGGATAGTTTAGTTCATCACATGGCTATATTAAGAAAATGCTATATATATCTTATTTCAAGTGTGATGACTATGACTGACCCTTTGGGATGTTGCCTTGTCAAATCAGCTTATTTTTAAGAATCGGTGTGTGTACTTTTATGTTGGACGAACTTTCTGTATTGGCTCTAAGCTATGTGAGAGAATAGGGCGTGGTTGTGGTTTACCATAGCAATATATTGAATTACTGTGATGCATTTTTATGGGAAATATACATTATGTAGGTAGTTAATATGTCATTTTAGAAGCGTTCAAAATACTTTGCAAAATATGTGCAAGTTTAGCTCTGCGAAATGCACTTTTGTGACTTTCCTGAACTACATATTACTGTAGGGAACACGAATCAAATGGTCGCAGAGAGTTAGTATAACATAATATGTATAAGCAAGCAACTGTGTTTTGAATTTGTACAATAAACACACATACACATACTAAAATTCTTGAGCAACTCGTTGTTTTTGTAATGAGTTATTTACACAAATAAAACGAAATTGATATGTAATTCAAACATTTTAAAGCATTTTATTTGACTTTATATATTTTAACATCACGTGAGTTTTGTTGCAGAAATCGCTGATAAATTTAAAAAAAGTCAGTGTTCTAACTAAGCCTAAGCGCCAGGCCGAAGCATGTAGCCGCCCAAAAAGGTCCCGCTCTGCCTGCTGGGAATCCTGCCATGTTCTTTTTATTCCGATCACAAAAAGCGACCACAAGCACTCTGAATCGAATATAAGAAAGCAGAAAAGTCTGTTATTTTATTGCATACTTTAAGTTTAAACACAGTTATACTTTGCAGTCCATTCACTATGGTCATTTAAGTGTACATTGTTCAGGTCCCTTGGAATTTCTATTTCTGAAAATAACTTGTTCGATTGACAGAACATTGCTACCATATCTGTACAATTATCCTTATGGGAATACTATTCGATTAAGGCTTTACTGATATTGCACGGGCATTGCCTTTTGTCTATTGTATTAATCTATCCGTTGCCGTATTTCGTTTAAAAAATTTACAAGAGAAAACACCAGCACTTAATAATAATCTTTGATATTGATACCTTGATATATAAATTATGAGTGATCGATCCCTATAAACACACTCAGAGACTTTTCTAACGCAACACTTTTCACACTTGAATATCTCAGTTATGAGAAAATATTTTGAATTAAAATTTTACATTTAATCATTCAGAAAATTGTGTGCAAACTATCGACACGATCATTCACTAGTGGACGCTTTAACTGGCGTGATAAGTGTAATGTCATATTTTCGCACGTGGAAATTGGGAAATATATAATATATATATAATATATTTTAAAATATTAACACAATCAACACCAATACCCTCTATTGCTTTACGGTAAGATCTAACTCAAATCACTCAAAATAGAAAAATAAAGACACCATTGCGCCCTTTTCTGTTTAATAAATCACTACCTGTTATCGTTACAATGTTTAAATTCAGACTTAATTGCATTACACATCGACCACTGTATATAGAATCCCGGATACCAAAACAAACAAAAAGATAATCAATAATTCATCCCGGAAAATATAATTTAAACAATGCACAATCATTAAGGAACAAATCATGTTGACCTTGATTTAAAATACGCATTGTGAGTTCATGTAACAAACGCATCATATCCGTTATTCTCCTTTGATCGAACTCATGTCTGGACTTTTATATTTAGAAGGCTATCACCATCCCAATCAGACATTCTATTATTTCCAAGAAAACATATTTTCGTCAATTATGTCGGTAAATAGTTTTGGTATATGGGGTATCAGTGCATTACCTCGATAAATTATTTACTTCCGATCGTTAAAACTACCGTTCCTGTGTAAAGGAATCACGAAACCTTCTAGCAAACCCCTAGGTAATGAATATGTTTTCTTAGCATACATTTGGTTTGATAGATGTTGCCTAAAACTTCATTAAAATTACAAAAATATGACACAGTTTATGTTAACACTTCTAACTACCCACGATCTTGGACTACACTTTGTGATTTTAAATGAATGACGCAGATGAAAAACTAAGATAACGAAAACACAAACATTCGATTAACATCTACTCACGGGTTTTTACATTTATTTTGAATCTACAGAAAAACAGTTGAATAAGTAGAGACTTTTTTCCAAGAACATTTGGTCATAGATGAGTGCTATTGTATGTGTAACATCTTCATTTGCTAAGTGTGCCCAAATTCTAGGAAAACCAATTATCTATAGTAGCAATATCAAATTTATGTATAGCAGATATTAAGGACACTTTTTCTGATCTTGAAATGGGTGATTTAATATCATTCAACCGATATTTCAAATTGCGTCATCGCAAGACAGATATTTATTTTCAATTTTTAATATATTGAAGTAATCAAGTAACGAAAAACGGTACTCGGAAGGTGTGTATGAACGTACGAACTCACTGGTTATTATATGTAATAATATATTATTGTTGATTAACTGTGTGAAGTTTGCACAAACACAAAATATGGCCCGTTTTACTACATTCACAAATAAATAAAAGTCATATACATAGTACAACAAACACATCGCGTGTATTGCTTTTATTTAACTCCAATAATATAGTATTGACCTATATGTGTGTTGTTTTCCCTCGGGTATATGACGTTTTTTTAAATGCTTGTGAATTTTAAAACATTGCGTTTAATAGATAAAATGAAAACTGTATTGACGTTTTAATAAGTATTAAAGTAATTATCATGTCATTTATTTTAAAGTCGCTTGCCAGTGTGAACAGAATTCATGACATTATGAGTGAATATAATTCACAATATTTTGTTTCGCGCATGTCCTGCCTCTAGGAAATGATCCATCCTCTTTTGGTCTAATATTGGCGTCTCTCGTAGGAAGCAGACGCGGTACGTTCGCAATTGAAAGCCAGTAAGTATCAGTTTGTCCTTTTGTAAACCCAATTCACATGCATTCTTTTTTAATGAGCGAATTAATACTGCATCTGCGAATAAAGGCCTTCTAAACAAAGATTATTTGGTCATTTTTGTTCAAATACAAATTTCCATGCTATATCTAATGTTGCAGAACATTATGAAACACCAGTGTTAATTATAAGCGTAAGTTGTCATGATGGAAAATGTATGGCGAACGAGATCTACATAACATTTTTAGCCCACTTTTACGGCAAATTCGGTTGATTAAAGCCTCATTAATTAAATTTCATCTATAATCAAAGGCACAGCTATAATCAACGGCACGAAATGACGTCATCAACGGCCGAACCGGGACTACTTTTTCCCACGCACCTCGTCACCTGTGTTTTCCAAGTGCATCAATAATAAAAACAATCTCAAATGTTTGTCAATCGTAATGACCTTAAAACAAAGAAAAGTAGTAAAAAAACGTGTTTGTTGTCATTTATTGTAATTAAAACCTCTAGTATTAGGTAAATTTAACACTATGTTGCAAATAGGTTCTGTTGTTGTTGCTCCCCTTTGAAGAAGTCAGTTCGAGTTGCTCTCCTTTGACCGTACAAAACAATTGTCTGGACCAAGAAATCCTGTGTTAATTTACAAGCTGTACTCGGATATTTGTCCATCTGATTTTTCTTTAAGTTAGCACACTTTCTACCTGGCAATACGCACAAATGACACTGCATCCCAGTAGTTCTTGCGTCAACAATTGGGTGTCAACAAGCTAGGTCAGATGCTGAAGGCCAGGGCAAAAGACGCCGGCTTTCTCTTTCTCAAGCACAAGAGAATAACGAACCACTCAGTTCGCAAATTCCTGGTCCAAAAACTTCGAAATGCAAACATTCCACCCACTGAAACCATGGCCATAACAGGGCACACAAATGTCCAGTCCATAACCAATTATTCCAACATATCTGTTGAACAGCAGTAAAAGTTTTCAAACATTCTAGCTCAGTCCAATAACAATACAACAGATTCCTCTTGTTCACCTTCATGCACTGAAAATATGGCCGAAATGCAGCCTAGACAACCACTGTCTACCGTCGGACAAGTTGTTCTTGATGTTCGCCGCACCCATGCAGTCACTTCACCAGCAAATGTCACAACTTTTCCTCACAATTCTTTGGTGCCACTTTCAACATTCAAAATGTTAATGTATATAATTAGCTTAAATCCAAGTTATCTTTGTTATTTCGTCATGAAATAACCACATATTATAACAAAGAAGCAAATATTGTTCACCTCGTGATCGACTTGATAGTTTGATATCGAAAGTGAATTGAGTGTGGTGTTACGCTACGTTGTAAACAAATGTAGTTCCTTGTATATAACAACTTAATGTCATATATTATAAAACTTTAAGATGTTCAATTCAATATGATTAAAATTGTAATTTATAACGCTCGACTTTTTGTAACAGAACGATATTCTGATTAAAAAAAAATGATTATTTGATCAGCGGTTATTTTTGGAACGCGGAGTAATACACTGACCTTGCTCGGCACGAAAACGAAAAAGCACTCGCCAAGGCTCGTGCTTTTTGTTTGCTAAGCCTCGCATGATAAACCTGATCTATAATCAACACTTACCTATTATTCTCTATATCTAACTATACCGGCATCATAAACATGTGCATATGTATACGTGAACATTTAAAGACAGGATGGGATAATTACTCATTCAATCTGTGCGATTCTCTGTAATGAACCTTTTCCGATAAAATGCATTCTCATTTAAAATAAATGTATGATTGATAAAATTCAACGAGTTCATAGAACCGCATCGTTCACACCTAATAGTATGTATTTAAAACGTTAGTGTGTATTGTTTGGCGTCTTTCAGACGGATCAACGTTTCAAACATCATGGGGGATATATTTAGATTTAGTCGGTAAACTTAGTCAATTTGAGACTTGTTAAACCGATAGCGTGTATACCGTTTATCCTCGCACGTTTCAAGACTATGACGTTCCTCCAGACAGCGTAGGCGTCTCCAAAGATAGTTGAAGATAGCATGCAAGTCAGTTGGTTGTCCGTTTAAAAAGCACCTTACAGGCCGAATTTCATGAGAATAGTGTGAATTGAATGTGCCACATACTCAAACTGATCTGAAAGCTAGTGCGATTGTTTGTTTTCCTGACATTAACATTCAATGCACATTTACGCATTGATCTTAAAAATATGAATTAATCTTGTTGTTCAAAATGCATTAATAAAGTGAACAATTTGCACTTTGATTTTGTTTTCATTCATTATATAGTACACAGATTGCGGAATTTAAACGAATATGTAACGTGCTTGAGATGGATGTCATGAGGACTAATACTATGCATGAGTGTAACCTTATGACAGAGAAGAGATTAACTATGTTAGATGTGATTAATAAAATAGCACGTTATTGCTTTTTTTTTTCTTTCAGTCAATTAACAAATATACATAATGGAAATCATATTGTTTTTCTTAAGTTTGTTATTTTTTATTGTATAATTTTTTCTCAATATAAAGAAGTGAAACTCCAGCTGCTGGAGCAGTATTGAATTCTCATTATAAACAATTAGTTGGTCCTTTATTTAAGGCAATTGACCGATTGCCCAAACAGTACAAAACAGCACAATACAGCACAATACAAACCAACATAAACACAAAATATGAATAAAGCTAAAATGCGTCTAAATTGGTCTTTACAGTTGTTCATTTACCTATAAACACACACTGACCAGCAATCTTGTTAAGTTGTAATATGCGTTTTTGTGAAACTTTTAGCCCTAATGTGTATCAACCTCTTCACAGCAACGTACGTGACAGTGTAATAGAAATGGCAGTCACTAATTTGAGAATAAACTTTGAAAAATATTTCAGTTTGAATTTCAAGTGCTCATGTTAATAAACAATTACTAAACAAACACAACAATACATAATTTGTGAAGAAAACGTCATTTAATTATTATTGAATTACTAGAAAAGCGACAGACAATATGTAGAGTTCCTCCATTTATAACAAAAGAAAAATCAGTTGTATGTTGCAATAAAAGAACTAGTCCTGGAGAGAAATTTTTTTAAATTTATTAAAGTTCGATATAAGTACGTATAAGGAATATAGGAAATATATATTTTGTCTGACTAAAGGAAAGAAAAATACAATAACGTACCTACTAAGTATGTTTTTATACGATTTGCACATTTGTACGTTTGAAACTGTGCGTCAAATAATATTTTCTTCGCATGATAAGTTATCATATATTGTGTAAAAACTAAATGCAGGATGAATGATAAATCTCATCAGTTTTCATTGAATGTATGTTAAAGGTAAACTTGACAATGAAATTTATATATTTATTTATGAACCCATTTCGAGTGTTAGAAACGAGGATATATGTGGCGCTATAGATACAATGTTTGCTTTGCCAAAATGAAGTCACAACCAAATTTTAGATCATAAAAGTATAAGCAGATACATAACATGTAACTAATAGCCAAATAATTAATATAGGACTTCCAAGTTTTAACATATACATATTAATTTAAGTCATTTATTGGGCTTTTACATGAATCAGATGTTCACACTGTCACAAATTGCATATATGACATTTAAAGGGATCTTTTCACGCAATGGTAAATTGACAAAATTGAAAAAAGTTGTTTCAGATCCGCAAATTTTCGTTTTAGTTTTGATATTTGTGAGGAAACAGTAATACTGAACATTTACCATGCTCTAATATAGCCATTATATGCATCTTTTGACGATTTTAAAACCTAAAAGTTATAAAGCGTTGCAACGCGAAACGATTGAATAATTTGGAGAGTTCTTTTTTTGTCGTTAAATTTTGTGAAACTACGAAGATTGCTTTTATAAGGTATAAAATACGTTAACAATGTGTACTCGGCGGAATAGCTCAGTAGGCTAAAGCGTTTTTACTTCAGGACTCTGGCAGGACTCCAGGGGTCACGGGTTCGAAACCTGCTCCGGGCAATGTTCTTTTCCTTTTTTTAATTTTATTCTTGATTTTTTACTGGTGCTTTTACGATCCAATGTTTACATTTATCAATATAAAGCATTTCATGAATAAGTTAAAAAATGCCAAAATCTGTGAAAAGGCCCCTTTAACGCAAGAATGATCTTGCGTGACTTCATCGAAATTTCATTAACAAATAAGTAAGAACAATGCAATGTATAAGACGTTCATTTTAACCAAACACGAAGGCAAGTGATGAACAACATCTAACTTTAATACAAATTTTTTATGAGTAAGTTTTTTAATATGCAGCTTTTTTAAGAATTCAATCCAGATTATGTACATGTATATATGATTTTTGTTGGTAAATGCCCGATGTCTGTTGTGTTGTATTGTGGTCCATGCGACACATGGGCAGCTTTGTGTTTAGCTAACACATACTGTTAAATGTTTGTCAGCTAAGGGCGATATTTTAATAAAATGTATGTAGTACGTATATCTATATGTACTAAAAAACTGTACAGTGAAGGTTCAAAATAATATTAGTCAAATAAATTGTGTTGTATGATAAAATAAAAAGCACGCCTCCGTGTGACGTTACAATCTAATCTACTGAACATTTCAGAAAAGTTATATTTACAAACAACAACAAATGTATGGTGTGGCTAATGGTCAGTTTGTGAATTTTATGATCCAGACGATTTTCCCAACAACGTTAAGCCCCATGTCTTATGTCATTTAATATTTACACCTCATGTTAAAATGTCTTCCCTCATCCTATACATACTTTTGTCTAGTGTTTCATGGTTAAAGAGCTAGCTACTTTTTGTATTAAATCAGTTACACAGTATACGAAAGGCCAAAAATAAAGGATTCACGAATAATTGTTTGCACGGTTGAGGCCCGTTAAGGGTCTTGCATATATATATATATATATATATATATATATATATATATATATATTTGATTAGAATATATTTGGGACAAGAGCTCGTAGTGTTGGAGTTTAAACAGAAACAATACATCGCAATGAAAACTACCTTGAGTTGTGTATGTTATTGTTTAATCGTATTACGCTTTATGAGTTTGAACGCCATATTTTAATAGCTAGCAACGATATACTAGTAAATGCCTATTATTGTAAATGGTATGAAAATAATGTATTATTTTTATTGAATTCTCACAAAGACATTTAACTTCAACAATGTTATTTAAGTCAGTTTCAAAATCACCAAATGTATTACGGTATACGGTTCGCAGATGTGTCTCTTTAAATATTAAAAAAAACAACTATGATATGAGTTTTAATATTATATGAATGTCTTAATCCAGATTGTAATGAATCTAAGCTTCTAAAGTAATCAAAATTTGATAAAGGAGGCATATGTACATCATATGCAAATATATATATATATATGGAAAAAACTTATTCAAACACTGAAAATATAGTTTACTTATTCATAGAGTATTGCAAAATATCTCTTCGATAGTGCATGATTCAATAATTATCCGTTGTTCGATTGAATGATACCGCATGCACATAACGAAGAAGAACTGCTCCTTGTACTGTATCAAGTCATTAACACAAAGCTTTAAAGCCCATAAGACAGTGTAATCAGCTAGTAAAACAACTAGAAACTTCGTAAGGAAAGGATGCCCTGTATCTTTATAAAGACTTCCGATTTTTCATGTTTGTTAGACTTAACTGTCTGACCAATGTGGTTCTCTTGCAAATATGTAAATTGTACCATAAAGCAAGTTGATGCCCTGATATGTTTATGGGGTCAAACCAATTAGTTTAATTGCGTATATGGGTGTTTGGCTGTCAAGTTAATTGAACAAACCCGAGTTAAATAACATGAGACGGGTGTTTTGTTCATATTTGACGTCGGTTAACATATTATGTGCCTTTGAACAGCGAGAACACATAGTCATCAACCGATAGTAAGTCATTCGTGTAAGTGTCAGTGTGTATAATCATATTTAATTACGTAGGATTTCAGTAAGATTAATTATGTAAAACATTGCATTGTCTCTGAAAAAGAGTTTTAAATTTAAAATATATGTGCTCTCAATACTTCAAATTATGCAATTGTAGTAAACAAACTAAATTGTTAATGTGGTGTCACATTTTAGCATTATAGTTTCAAATATAACGTGTGTCCGTCTTCAATAAACACAAGGTCATGACCGTAAACATATTGTGTATCTCTTAAGAATACTATTCGAGAAAGTGAAGATAATTTTTTAATTAACAATGCAATGTATTAGATTGCACCCATGTTTTTTATCCTACATTTGATGCAAGAAGTTTCATTATGTTTTAAGTGTTATGCACAAGATGTAAAGGTTTGTACGCGAATAGCTCAAATAAAAAGTTTGGTTTATAAAATATACACATAATGAAACGAGAGGAAAAAATTCCATAATGCTGAGCAACAAGACACGATGTACACAATACGAGAATCAGACGCGTCTTTATTGCTGCCTTGTTGTTCCTTTTGTAATCAATTAAAAACTAGTAATTTAACAGAATTTTGTTTTTAATTTTAGTTTTATAAATTATTCTTGTATAGGGCAGACATACGATACATTAAAGTGTCTTCATTTTTTGCGAAACGACTATGTTTTCTAAAGATAATGAAGATATACACATGTGGAACATATATTTGTATAGAAATTTTCCATTTTCCATATAACTAAAACATGGTAATAACCAACACAACAATTGGCACAACAATCACATTCATTAATGCTATGATTATGGACGTCTGGAAAAGACTCATGAAAGCGGTATGTGTTACAGCACCCTTCTTGCATCTTAGCAGGTTGGCAATTAACTTGGGTCCAAACGATCCTAATGCTAATGTTCTAGATCTCAATATAAGACCAAAGCAGAAATACGGATGAGGGATGTTTAATACAATTAATTCACCGTCTTTTAATGGTGCGATATATGAAATATAGTTTACTTCTTTTTGGATTTATTGTGTCTAGAGCATAATCTTGAGTGAATTTCTTTCTTAAAATTATTGTCCCGTAATCGTTCATAGTTCATAGATGACACATAGTTACTAACAATGTTCATTACTCTTAAATTACCGGTATGTAGCCTATCATTCGATATCTCGTCATGCGCGAATTGCCAAGATGACGAGTTTTGCATTAACTCCCATTTTCTCGTGCCGCGCATGGGACAAGTCGGTCCCTCTCTATTTATGTTAATTTCTCTGCATAATACAGGATAAAATATTCAACAACAATATGTATCAGTTTCTAGTCCAATTTGATGTCTAACATACTTAATATTTTCGGTTATACAAATACAGTCTGATAGCTACATGATCGTATCTTTCTCGATCCGTACACCTCCAAGTCTAAACGCTAACTGTCTTGTTTCCCTCTAACATCTGGCCCGTGAAACTCAGTTATGAATCCCATTGGTCAGTGTTCTATACGTGCTTGTTCCTGATTGGCTGAATTTCAACCTACTGGAGTAGTCACTATTCAAGTATGCACACGTTAATGAGCGTTGTGGTACAAATAATAAATAATGCAAATACAGCCTAAGGCTTGTGTCAACAGCATTGTAACCCCTTTGTTGTTAAACACACACCAGATCAAAATATTTAATCTTTTGACCGTCATGCATACTCGCCACTGATATACTTGTCAATATTTCGTACATAAAGAAAACCCAAATATTTCACCCAATTTCTCATCGTTATTTGACATTATCAGGGGAATACTCAATGCAAAAGGAAATGAAAAGTCTCATGGGGTGTAAACTTAATTTGCAAACGTGCTCGAATGACAATAAGAAGCCCTCGGCATGCGTCAATTGTCGAAGGTTCTGATGTTTGTATTCAGTCGATAACGTGATATGCATGCCACTAAAACCTTTCATATAAAAACACGCAAACATTCGAGTTTCAAATTGATAATATAATACAAACTTAATTCCGTAAAGAACCTAATACGTGAACACATAGGACAGGACTGGAATATTTAAAACTAGTATCTCTATTTAAGACATGCTACACGTGTGAATGCATAATTCATTTGAAGATATTTGTTGTTCCATGTTCATAATATTCATTGTTATTCCATCTAATAGTAAAGGAAAAAAATGTCAGTCAAAAATCCGTTATTGCGTTCGCTGTTTGATTGTCCTTAAATAAAAGTTTAAATTAATATACTTTTGAGTTTTCGTACATTCTTAATCGAAATTTGACTTTTGTTTTTAGTTTACAGACAGACAGAAATATTGATAACTTATCACATAAAGGTCTTTACCCTACATCGTACAATCAGGACATATCAATTGATTCATGAAGAAGGTTTGCCACCATTTCCCTTATGTCATAGATTGCAGTTGCAATTACACTTTCCGTTGTGGTGAGAATTTCGTGACCATCTGAGGTAACGTTTACGCAAGGCTTAGAGTTAGAAATTATTCATTTCAAGTGTTAATTATGTAATGCCTTGATGCTTACATGCAAATCGAAATGAATTTTTTTTATGCACAGGCGGATTTAAAAAAGTCCGATTTCAATTAGGACATTAAACTTTGTTTTAAGAATAAGCTCATTCAACAAAAGGACAATTTAGTAGGAAAACATTAAACGTATACGTTGACTTCATGATTCGTTTCGGTACATATCAATTTATGTTGTATTTCATTTTAATTCAGGTTGCAAAATGCATAAATACATAAATAATTGACGAGTGATGTGTTATATTATAATAACGAAACGCTTGGCATAATCAAGCGTGTTTTTTTTTATAAGCTTATAAAACATTGTTGTTTTTATAGATTATAATCGTCATACTTTCAATCACTTTCGTTACGGTTATTCACCTTCAGACCTTCAATATTATCGTTTTGCACAAAGTAACACATTTTGCAATATTTATAATTAATAAATAATTAATTTCACAATTTATTGACAGAAAATCGTGATATTTCCAGTCCAATATATGATAGCTTATATACGCTGCCATTGTATCTCAACGTTATAGACATAACTAATATATTTACTCATCATGCTGCCAGGTTTCGTTTTTAAAGGATGTATGCCTTTTTATTTGTATTACCGTACACCAAATTTCACAGAAAAGAACACAATCCATATAACACTATAATCAGTTTTAGTAACATCACAACCAGTAAGTCCTTAAAACAATGTGGACATAAAAACAATCAAGAACGGAACAGTTGTTAAGCATGTTATTGTCTCAACAAAGAATGACTTTAAAGCGATATTAATGTGTAACAATACATTAACTTACATGTATATATCAGACTCATTGTCTTGTTTCACAATAATCGAAACGTAACGTAGATATACAACTACGATTGTTCTAAAGGTTACATATTGTGTAGCCAAATATGGCATATTATCAATGACTTTCGCAGTTATAAAACATAAAATAGCTTTATAAGTATGTCATAAAACACTTTATAAAAATTGCTTCTGTAAATGTGTTCCTTCCTTAAGTCAAAACACTATGCTTTGGTATGACTGGAATGCCGGTAATAACACAAATAACACAATGTCCAATGTTTCAAATATATTATTATTTTTCTTAATAAAACTAATGGCCATGTTTATATGTTTCTTTCGATATGTGTATTCAGGAAGATAAATATATTATATGGGGATCCTATAAGTTGTTTTCTTTCCTTAGATCAAACATTTAAAACGAACACGATGTTTTATTTTTATTTCTTTTGGCAAAACAATATGTTCGGTTATTATGAATGTAACTTACAGTTTTTGTTGGACATGCACATGTATGACAACACTGCTATGAAGAGTGATATTAATCTCTCAGTTAAGACTGTTAAGTTATGTCGATACAATGTTTTTTAAAACACAACATCAGAATTTTAAAAAAGCAACACAATGTTTTGGGTGTGAAATTTGTTTTATTTGATTTTATTTTGAGAACGGTTCCTATAACAGAACACTTTAACATAAAACATATAATTTTACAAAAGATGCATTCTGTAAAATTTACGACTCAGTATCTACTAATATGAATAATGTGTTCCTTATTTTTGATCTCCTAAGATTATAATTGTACGTACACTGAACTCAAGATGAAAGTACGATTCGATATTGAGAACTATTAATTTGGTATAAATCATTTTTGCTTGAACATGGCTTACGTTTAGTGCTTAAACTTGTTAATTAATGTACATGTTTCAGTACACTAATGCTTAATCTAATGCTTCTCTATACCATATTGAAAAACTCATTATCGTCTGAAGTTCAATGTACACGATTGTTTAATTCTTGCTTGATAAGCGCAAATATCTCTTATTTTGTATTGATTCCAATCTAGATGCATATTTTGACAAGGCGGATTTGAAGACTTACAGTATAAGAATTGTATCTGTGTATTAACTCATTTCGAAAATAATTTAATCTAAGGCGATCAACGCCCTGTTTGTATTACATCTTAGTATAAAACCATAATAATATTTCAAATTAAATGGTTCTACACATACTCATGTATAAGTCTTTAAAATAATTTTTAAACGTTATAGTATACATTATGTATTTGCTACATATCGGAACGTAATATGATGACAGACAGCATCATACTGACACAGGCATATGCGTTTGTTGTTCGATACTCAAATGAATTGACTGTTATCAAATAAACACCTGCTGTAGCAAATCTGTACAATATTGTACGTGATGTTCTTTTATAAATATGTCACAGATTACTGCACTCACTTATTTACTCTTAGACTATACAAATCATTTTTTATTGTATTGAACGATTAGAGAACTGAAGAACAAGGGGTATCACATGGCGAATTATATATATGACGTAAAATAATATTAGACATAATTAGTAAACCCCCAAAGGGTCATTAATAGCCATTTTTGGGACTTTTGATAAAAGGGCATTTTTTATTTATAACGATGGAAAGTCAAATAAATCATCCTTATTTGGAACACAATTCGATGTGCATAATCGTTACCATACATCTTCCGACTGTTAATGATTCCCCAATAATATTAAATTTAGATGAAGAACTTGTACGAATAGTTATTATAACGATATATTGACATCAATTAGGCATACTGACAATACTTGTCGGTCTGTATTAATAGCATGAAAACCTTATTTACAAATCCTATAATATTTGTCAGCAGTCGTGGAGGATATTGTATAATAAAAACGAGGTGGAATGCCAAATATGTTGTACATGGTACAAACTAGTGCTTGTTTAAAGATCCTTGTCGTTTACTAGAATATGCACGAGTATTTAATAATACTCAATTCATATGAACACCTCCCGTACGAGACAATCAATAAAATCCATAAGTTATTTAATATAACTACACCGATATTGAGTTAATACATCATAATTCGAAAGTCATCAGTTACATTTGGCAAACAAATACATTCCAATTGAAAAGTTCGAATTAGTAAATTATGTCACGAAAAACTATGGTTTTGAATGGTTTTGATGTTGATTATTTGAATTCTTAGAAAAACAGTACGAGTCGAAAATAAATACTTCTATGTTCATGTAAAGAAGCATTTACTTGCTGGCCTACGATTAATAGCAATATTGCATGCGGGCTGTCGTTTAATAACATCTATGTATGCACAATTTAAAAAATAAAGCAGTCCTACTCAGAATTTTGCGACTAACCATTTTAAAATATAATTTTGTTGAAAATTTGTAAAGAAGTCCATAATGAGTATATAGCTGATAAACGTGTACGATTCGTTTAAAGTTTAAACCAATATCCATCACCGTGCCAATGACATTTAAAGATCAAAATAATTCGATTCAACAAATCAGAATGAAAATTTTATAATGGGCATTATTTCACAAATAAAAACGGTTAAATTTATAATAAAAATAGAAATGATATTACATCTTTTCATGTACACTTTATACCTAGCTTAACTTCATTTAATAAACTGAAAATCAGATACCAAGATACATGCATTACAAAGGATACGTTTTATAAAACCAATTTTAGTCAAATTTGACATTGTTTCTTTCTCTCCTCTTTCTGTCCATCTATGTTTTTTCGTATCCACTTTATTTATACCAGACCACTGACTTCGAATATAACCTGAATAAATCGGGGCTCACTGTCTCAGAAGTGTCAATTAAAGGCCGCTGTAATTTAAACCGGTTTAAGGACAATACATTAACCGTAGAAAACACGCAACCAACAATGTATCTATGTCAGAATAAACAATTAATTAACGTGAATGCAAAAAAAACGTGACGCATACATTAAGTGTACGTTTGTCATTTGGATTGGAAAAATAACAGTACGATTAGGTGATAAGGGCCTCATCATAAATATCGTCTGGTTTTGCGTAAGCTTTGAAAGATATGGGATTTCTTTCGTCAGACCAAACATAAAGTCCATCTTATAGCAGCTTTCAAATAAATCGGCTATTAGTGCCGCACATTAACTGCCTATTAGAACATATATTATGTGATTGGCATCGAATTTAGTAAATAAATTTTGTAAAGAGAGATGGAAAGCAAATCACATGTCTAGAACGTAAAAAACAGTTTATTTTGCTTAAATGTTATAGGTACAGAATGTATTTCGATAACCAATGGCTAGGTAAGAGCATATTTCGTAAGATAATAAATATAACACTTGTGATATGTATCGATATTAATGCTGTTGTTTTTTTTTCACAAGAAAAGAAACACCATTAAATACATAATTCATTTTTCTAGTGATACACACGGAACAAGATTCCGCCAGAATATTGTCAGTGCTAAATATTATAGCTATTATGTATTGTCATTTGAATCCACTATGATAGACGCAACATATATAATTGCGAATACAGCTTAAGTTTTCATTTGTTATTGATTGGTGCCGTTTGATTTACATTGTCCCGAAAACTATATGGGTTTCAAATTTTTATGTGAAATCTGTTAACATGGATGATCATTAAAATATACAAATGTGTTATTATCATTGACAGCAACAAAATGTGATTTTTGTTACTAATGGAGTTAAATAGATTGGCAGCACATTATTGTTTTATGTCAGTGTTGAATTTCTTTTAGCTTCAATATCGCAATAAATGAAACAAACGTAAATTATAAATGGTATAAGTATGCGTAAAATATACATGTAAACTTTAAATGGGTTATAAATTGTTTCTTTTCGGGTTTGAGTTAAGTAAAATACATGATTTTCAATAATGAACAGGGATGGTTTTTATCGACACAGCAATCATAGTAAATACGAGGTTGATCATTATATATGCCATTGTGATTTATTCTTTGTTAATTAACTTATATTCAATGAAAAATAATTTCTTACGTAACAAGAGTGTACACGCAAACTATTCTATGCTCATACACTATTAATATATTAATATTAGTTCCCTCAAAACCCCCCGTAAAATCTATACAAAAAGTTGTTGAACAACCCGTGCATTTTAATGTCACCAAACTATAGATCAGATTGCCTTTAATCGCACTTCAATATACACCTGGAGCTACATACAGGTAATATAATAATAATATGCTTTATATATACAAATATAAGCACAAAATACAAATCGCTGGAGTTGAAATGTATAGTATGTCATACAAAAATCTCATTGTCCGCTGCTTAAGAATGGTTGCAATCTTATTTTGGGTGATGGTTACCAGACATATTAAGTCGTTATAGATGCGATCGACTTACACATTCACATTGTTTTATCACCGCTATTTAGAGACTTCTGAATACAAAATGCAACAACATAAATCTTGCTGCAGACATGTCGCCTCTGATTGGCGGAAAGAAAATGCAATTTTCTTGTTATGATGCATACATTAGAAAAGTGTGAATGACAGCTCATTTGCCACTAGATATTGTTTCTATAAACTAATAATTTAAACAATACAATGCCGATCACCGTTTAATCCGTTCATAATAAAAGACATTATATACAGGTTTCGAGCAAACTGTTAAGCGATGGAGTTAAGCTCTGTTTATACAAATGTACTTTTCATCTGAGATCGTAGTAAATGGTAATAAAGGAATGCATGTTTAATTTATTGGATATATGCCAAGAAAATACCGTAAACCCAATAAAATTAACAAAGTACAATAGGTTTAAAAGACGTGAGTTAAACAAAGTAACACAGTTTTCGTAAATTTATCAAAATGATATAAAATAATATCATACAATTCTTGTAAAAAGCCTTTACATTTCCAGTCGCTTTTTGAGACTCCCATAAAAGAAAGAACAACATGAAAACAACATAATGCAAAATGTGAATGTCCAATTCAGGTTAATATGTATATTAAATCTGCTCAACAAAGTATTTAATAACACTATTTCATCAACATCGGCATGGGACATTATGTTAGTATAACGACATTAAGTTAATTGGTGCCCCGATATATTTTCTAAAAAATCCAGCGGTCGTCGCTGCAAAGTATAATCTTACTTAGACATGTAATTGTAAAACCAATAGTCAGTTTATTACACGTATTTGCTTTATTAAGGCTCAAAATATTGTATTGTTTAACGAACAAAATATATAGCTGCATATGGCAATGACGAGGTATGTAAACCTTTCGCCCAGAGGAACGATGAAAATGTATTAATACTTAATTTAAATTATTCACACGCGGCCTCATTATTGTATTGCCTACGGGTGCATTTGGTGTATGCAGATATGGCAATTATAGGCAAATGCCATGTCTTATGTGATATAAACATAGGTTGGAACTTAAAATGCATATTTGAAAATCGTACATTTGTTTGGATGATATATTATGCAGATTGGCGAATCTGCAAACGTAATGAAGTTATTAAACGACCTGCATACGCAAAAGAGCGTAGATTTTTAGGCTGGGCCTATTACTCCATTAGGTTGCGCGATGTGTATGAAGGAATATAACGCTATCACTTCTGAACGTTTCTTGTTTATTGATGGTATAATTATTGCAAATATGTTGTCAATATATACTGATGGTTGATGATATTATTTTATCCTGCCTCTGTTGCAAACATTGACCAAATAAAGCAGGGTCGGATAAACAAGTTGATATCGTCAGTACATCACGCGACCGTGAGCTAATCGTAAGTATGTATTCCTACGCGCTGATTAACATGTTCTAATATTTGACCTTTGAAATGTATTGGGACGCATCATGAATGTTATTGTTATATTATATATCATACTTTTTTCTTCTTTAAAATATATTACCGAACCAGCTTTTCGTATTTATCAGTTTCATTTACTTGATTACGTAATTTATGGCGTATCTAGTGTGACGTCATTTCTCAGACAAAACATACTATCTAGTTTCTCTCAGGATTTTAGGGACAACACTTTTGACATGGTGGTTTTAAGAGTATTTTGTTAAATATTTTAAAGCATCGAACGAATCATAAACGTATTTCGGATTGTGTTTTTGTCATTCATAAGTGTTAACTTTGATAGGAATAAAATAATTCGCTACGACAGGATTACAATTTCGTGAATCGGGGTTTGGATCAGAATTGTTAGCATTCGATACAAACGCTATCAAAAAATAGTGTGGTTTAAAATACTTTTCGATAATAGAGATGGAAAAACAGAACATGGATTTCGACAAGGGATGGAAGAACAGAAAATAGAAGTGTATATCGTTGTAAATTTATTGTTATAAGCAATGGATTAAAGTTGTCATTAAGGTAAATACAATTTAGTTTTTGTTTTTTTCTGCTGCATTTTGTTTTCATTTTTTCCAAGAAAAATATCACATTCTCGATTAGTTTTTATTTCTTCTCATATTTTCAATTGGAAAGTATTAAACGGTACAGTTTAAAGTGGAACAATGTTTTACGTGACACAATCGGTAGTTATTCGGTCGTCTTGAATGTTGTGTACATACATGTAGGAGGCCTGACAAGAATACATATATCGTTATGTCAATTAATCATTTGTCTTTGATAAAATGTGTCAACGGCATGAAGCAGGATAAATCGAATACATGGTTGGTGCCGAGATGGAGAAAGTGTATCCGGTAAGGCTTAGAAAAAAAATAGGGCGAGCTTTTTCTCCATCTCGGCACCATCCATGTATTCTCTATATTCAATATGTTATCTGAACTTAATTTATGAACATTTGTCAGTCATAGTATTAATTGTTTCAAAACAAGCATTTTAAACGGAGTGGTGTAAAACTATAAATAAATTACAACCATGGTTTCCAAATTATCTTTTTGTCGCATTGTTCGGGTTTATAACGCCAGGTTACGTATGGTTGTCGTTTGTTTGTAAAACAGATAAGATATATTCTACACAGTGATCGATTGATTATTCCAACTACAAACAAAATTCTATCGTATATGAAATTTCATTAAATTACGGACCCTTGTCCCATAGCTTCTTCTTTACACCTACCTGGATGTCGTTTTGTCAGCGGATCATCATTGCCCACTTGCCCAGTAGTAAGACTTCTCGAGCCGAAAAATCGGTCAGAAAATCAAACAGCGTACACAGGTAAATTTAAATGTTTACCTAATCCGTTTAAGATATTAATTTATATAAATAAGTAACTAATTGATATATTCAGTTATAATACGTAGATAACGGTCACTGTATTTCTTCTCCTTTATTAAATGTATAATGAACTGTTAAAATTCATATTTATTTGCTACACTATCGCCTAACAAAATACATTTAGGTGTTTTATGTTTATGTGTTTCTCGTAAAGGTGTTTTCGTTATATAAATGAAAAGTAAAAAAATATGCTCAGACTTCAAGTTATTAACATATTGAATATAAAATATGGGCAATGACATCTCTAAGAAATCACACGAAGTGTTTTAAGCGAATTTTTGACCGATAATTATATAAAAACTGAAAATGACCTGAATGAGTCTGAACAATTCATTATAATTGCGTTTGAGTAATTAAACAACTTTAAGAAAGGTTTGTTGTTTGCAATGTTGACTGTTTTAAAAGACAAAATATATGTGAATTGTTTCGTTTTTATAAAATTGTTAACATGTAAACATTCTTGTTTAATACGTGAAAACTAGCTCGATTTGTATTCTGCATTTTAGTTCGATCCGTTATGATGTGATTCAGGCTATTAGGCAAATTATTACGCATAATTTATCGCTGTGATGTTGTTGGAAATTTCATTGCAATAATGTTTAATCTACCGTGTATTAACTGGATCGACATTTTAATTATCGTTTATCCGGCAAGAACGAATATTAGGCAATATTCCTTCAACGGCCTTCGGAGTGGCGGGAAATAAATTGATTGTGTGCTTTTCATAAATGTTTACAATATATATATACCGATGCGTTACAAAAATATTGGGCGCTACGTTTTCACGAGGGAGTCGAATTTGAGTAACAGAAAACTATGAACACGACCCAGTTCGTCAAACTAAGAGTATAATAGACGTAACATCAGTGCAAAGTATTCAAGTAACATAATTAACGTTTTCTGTATAATGTTCGAAAGCTTTTTGCATTCGGCAGGTGGCGATTCTATGTATAAAGTATGAAAAACTTACATACAAACGGTAAATAAAGTATAAAATAACAAGGTTTGTGCAGAGTTACAAGAAAAACATGATTCCCTACAGGACAAGAAGTCCTACTCAAGGTCCATAAAATTAGTATTCACCGATATATGTTAATGTGTAATCTTTATAGTAAAACTCACAGCAACTGTTAACCTGACTGATTAAACTCTTCAGAAATTAACTTACAGATTCAGTACATGCTCAGCGTGTATTAAGAAATAATTTTCCATTCTTCCAAAAACACAAATAACCGCGTTTCGTTTTAAAAATCACAAACATTACTCAGCTGCTCTTTTCTATAAAACAGTCTTAACACATAAACCACGTGGTAACAACAAGCAATACTTTGCTAAGATTCGAAGTTAATTTATTTATAATTCCTCGACGTTTAAAGCGCTATGCACATTCAAAGCATCGAATGTCATTTATCCATTCTCTGTGAAACCCGTGTGCACCTTAGATACGATTTTGAGAGATATTGGTTGATAGAGTGACTAACAGCTCTATATGTATGACAATTTTAATGATCGTATCTTCTCTACTCTTTGAGTTATTACAATATTGTTCTAAGATATTTGTAAGAACACACACAGTTTAAATCAAGTCATTTCTGACGATTCGCAGGATCCAGATTTATATTAAATATGTCTCAAGTCATTAAATTATTTGCTAATGGACAGACGGACGAATTAAAAATCAAAAGAATAGACCGACAGATAAATGACAAACCCACTTTGCATACAAAAACCTTCATGGAATCTTATGTAATAGAAGTTGAAACCATATTAATGTTTAATACTATATACATTGTAGTCATAGTGATCCTTCCCTTTTCAAGGGTTCGAGGGCCGTTTTATTATGTTAATAATGCAGACTGCTAAACGTGTGCCCCCCTATCCTGGCTGATTCCTGATAAATCTGTCAATTATTTCAAGACATTAACTTACGAAACGTAGGGGGGAGATTGGTCTGTATCTAGCTACATCGTGAGGATCTAGCGTTTTGTTTTGAATTGAACAGACATTTATGTCTTTACAGCTTCATGGAAACCTTTATGGATAAATTGATTGTGAGAAAAAAGAAGTGCGATGATCGCGGTGTATATCATTTTCTTAAAAATGTTGTAAACCCAAAGAATATCAAACAAACTGATTTGTACTAATAATAAGTAATAATTAATAATTTACTTGCATGAGTTTGCATGTCATTTGTGTATGAACTATTTTTCCACACATGTTTTCGAATGGTAATTAGTAAGGTGTAAATTTAACATAGTTCAAACACCGGAGACAGACATACAATAACTTTTCAAATTCGTGTAATAACAACACAAAACGGACATACATGTTCAATGCAATCAACACAACTTTACCTGTGATATAAGGTTTATAAGAATGAAATACTTGCCAAATGAATTTCAAGTATAATAAGGAGAGAAATGTTTGTTAACAACGGGTAGTCTTACATTTAAGGCAAGTTACCACTTGTCTATACAAAGTTTGTGACAATCGTTTATTAGTTTGTTTGTTTACGTTAAACCATCCATTATATAATAACTTAAATATTTGTTCATTTGACCCTTTCTATTGCAATAGAGTTAACGAAATAATATGTACCAAATGTTGGAGTGTCATTCCGACAGCTCAATTCTTACAAGTGTTATTGTCTCCTTAAAATAAATAGGATACTTACTTTTAACACTTATCAAAACGAACAATTATGAATGATTTAATGAAACTACACAGCCACTTTTGAATTTCAACATGTGTAGGGATGTAATGCACGATAGCTAAATAATCGTATCAAGGGAAGGATAAAGCATATGTTCACACAAAACGAATATGAAAGCCTTTCTCGATTGCCATAAAATTATAAACTACTTGAGCTCAATACAGCTGTAATGCCTCGATACAAGCATCACATTCTCATGTTCTTAAGACGTTTGTTCAGATTTATAAGGTACGTATGGCTGTTTACCCTGCCATTTAAAATATTCCGTGGCAATAAATGAACATGAATAATCTTTTATCCAATAAATGAAGGCGAAGAATGAAAAGTTCTGTACAATAGGTATAGAATACATATTTTAATAAGTAAATACTAATCCAATAAACACATGCATCAAATTAAATAACAATCAATCATTATTTTATCTTAAACAACCTTAGCAAACATGCGTAAACATGAAGTATTATATTGTTATTTACATATACACAAAAGTTGTATCAGTTGCAATCAACAATTTATGCTTGTAGACGTTGTAAGCGACTGAAGCTTATATTATGAAAGGCGTATGCAAATGCATGCCAGTACAACTACCCATAAATTAATAGAATATTCAAGGATTGCTTGATTTCAAACCCTGATCAGAGTGTTCACCTCTATGTATCAACATACGTAGATTTGAGTAAATGTGTATGTTACTGAATTCTTCTGGAAATATAAATCCGTTCCACAACGGGAATACTTTAAAGTGATTTCTAAAACATATCCGGTCCTATGTCCGTACATTAAATAATTGAATCATTAGTCGCGAGAAAGTCGAGATGATAAAAGCATTTAAAGCCTTAAAATGTTTGAATAATAACTTTCACACACACTAACTGAGATTTTTAGATCGAATTCCGACTTGTTTTCTAAATTTGAGATGTTGTGGGTATTACGAGTAAATACTGAACGACGTCAAGAGTACTCTACACATGTTTGGTCAATGTTTAGATTAATTTTCTTTCAATTGATCCCCGTATTATATATACATATTATTAATGTATGTTTCACCTTTTATTAATAATTGAAATAAGTAAAACAGTATACAAGTAGGTATGTTCACGAGCCCACGGCTGATTTATCGTCACTTTTTCATAATTAACTGAATAGAAAACCATGGCATGTATACAAATAATAACGCATATCCTGCTGATTATAAACATTTTCCAAAAGGATAAAAACAAACACTGTTTTATCGCTTATTTATTAAATAATATTTTATAAATTCTCAAGAACGGTACAAATATTTATTTTAACAAATGTATAATGCCTAAATATAAGTTTATATATAACGCAAATTGATGCGAAAGATGTTTGGATGTAGTACTATTATTATAATAACTTTCATGCACAGTTAATTGTGGTTGTTATTATACCACAATAACACCATACATTCCACACTTTTGAGATTGTCGTGCTCAGAGCAAAATTTATATCGTGATCATACCCGCATTAACGAAATAAACTCCTGAAGGATATATTTTGTTGTATTTCAACGTTGTTGAATACAGCAAAGACGCACAGAACAGTGAATTAATGTGCAGTTAGATAAATTCAAAAGGTATAAATATATAGTACATTATCACATTCTCCATTACAGTAAGACCATTTCGTTGCTAGACTAGGGTGACATCGCAATGAAACAAACATTTAAATCGAAGCCATGCATTACTATAATAACAAGGGAACTAAATGTATTTGAACCTAACTGTTGTTGTGCATTTAAATTATGTGTGGTTCGGACAAATGTTTCGCGTTTCATTCATATATATATATATATATATTTTAAAATATGTAATTTTACATCATATAATAAATCTCAATGTAAAGTTGAAATAAGAGTTTTCGTGTTAGTATAAATATTTCAATCATAATGACCTAATGATTCAGCAAAACTATATTGAACATATTTCTTAGTGTTTTCCTATGTCCTTTATATATCATGAGCTGTAAGGCATACATTGAGTGTTGGCAAGCGTTCGATCGTGCTTAAGTAACATGCTATGGGACCCATGACATATTACCTTGACTTAAAACAACCACATACGAACTTGTACGAGCATGTTGTAAACATGCTGGTGGTCTCTGGATTGTTTTTTTTTATAATTTTGTTTAGGGGGAGAAGGTTACCATGTGTTCTTCCTAAACATTTCCGGACATTTACGCAACATTCAATTTATTTAGCTTGTTCACTTTAAGAAATTAGAGATCATGCGAGATGCAATTATTAGCCTCCCTAAGAATGTTAACATATTAAGACATATTTAACTTAAAATATCCAGTTGTCTAATAATGTAGAGATACATTGGCAACATTGCTACCTACACCTTCATTATTACATTTAATGTCATAGTAAAGCACTTAAAAAATCATGAAACGACTTTGATCACTCAGCTTAACTTGTCTCAATATTCGATACTTCTGATTAAATAAAATCTAAGAGTCAATGCCATTAAGCTAATATTTTATTGACAAGTTAATTGTACATTTCAAGTCGATGTTTATTCACTGTATTCGGAACCACCATAATCATCTGTTCATCGTCTATTGGATCAGGGTTTACCTCGAAATTTGTTCGAGGCTTATAAAATATCTATTTTTTCCTTGTAGAACTCTACATGGTAATAGGGTAGTCCCCCCTCAGCACTGCAATATCCCATATGGGCAGGATTAAAGATTATATGATGCATACGTGTAAACTATAAAGTGTTAACGCTTCTGTGTATAATTTAGATACATATATAGTCGCTGTGTCATCAACAACGATTGCCAACCTCCTCCTATGTATATCGGGACCAGTAGTACGATAAATGTTACTTTCCAGTGTTGGATGTTTATGTTCATTCGTGCGCATGAATCAAAAGCAGTGATTTAAACTATGAACAATGTATACGAAAAGAAATGTTTTAGCTTAATTGTGGATATAGGCAAGGCCAATATATAACTGCATAATGTTAAACGAAGCAAACACCAACTTAAATATTCAAGTCTTGTCTTCAATAAACTGGCGACGGGGAAATTTAGATAGGTCACTATACTATTCAGCGCTGACGCCACTCTCTATGTATAAATAGTTCATCACTTACCGTTGTTTACAGTGCTCAGTCAATCAGCTCAGTTTCGTACTCCAGTCAATGTGCAGGATAATTGATGCAACGCAGGTAGGGTAGAGTGTAACAAAGTACATGTACACATGTATTTCGACAACATCGGTATAAAACCCGTTTAACTCAAAAGGCATGAATAATTCGTTTGAATGTTTTCCTTTATTTTCCATCGGTTTTGTTCGTACATGATTAGCACGAATTTAAATATGCCTATATCAGTGTATTAGTGAGAAATACTTCAATTAATTTGAATCGCTTCCAGTACAAAAACACATTCACCGTAATGCCATTGGTTTAGATACTAGTATGCGTGCATCAAAGTAAGCGTCGTGGTAATATTGGCGAGCTAGGCATGCTTTCGATACGAATTAGGCAGACGAGCAGTTATTCAGCAGAAAAGTTATTTAACAAACACTTAATTCAGCATGATATTTTACTATCAAATTGTAATAAATATATATTAAAGTATCAGTGTTAGTCGTTAAAATGTACCTGCTGACCAATAACACATACATAATATGAACACGCAAATTTATATTTTGAATATCTTTTCAAGACTAAACGGGATGTTTATCATATTTCAAGACAGTATATAATTGTGTGAAATAATGTTAAGAATGAAGACAGGTTTAAATCGGTCCCCGAATATTGGGTCTCAGAATGTTATATATATATTTCACTGTTTCGTCGTATGTGAGATAATGATAATTTTAGCTTGGTAAAAGAATGTAAGTATATTTGTTAAGCTGCGTCGTAAGATTTAAAGATTCTGATGAACTACATTTTCGTGGATTCATATCCAGCTACAATGCCATTGACTCTTTATTTTTACCCGTGGTTTACCTTGTTTACTGTGTTATACATCCAATACATATAGTCTTATTCTTTTTAAATCCTATCGAAGTCAGTGAGAGAAAGTAATTCAACTGGCAGTATGAAAGTGAATATAACTGATTATAAAATATGATATTATAAAACTAACTGAAATTACTTCAACAGCCTCTAACGACAGGTTTTTGACAACATTGACACTTGTCGGGGATACTTTATAATACAACCGCACAGCACACGTTTTTATCTTGTAGTATATAATAAAACATTAATTCTAGACACCTTATCGAGAGAGACGTTAATGTTAACCATTCCCTAGTGGCAACGAATAAACCAAAGCACAATGCGTACACAATCTTCGGGTTAGTGCCTTAGATATATCAATTCAAAGCATTAAGATGAAAATGTCATCCCATAATTTATTGAATTCACCCAGGACATTTCGTAAGTAAGCTCACGTAAGGCTTGAATTTTTATTAATTTGATAAACAAACAAGAAAAAGCAATTGTGTACAATTTTATAAAATTATTGTTATAACTATTTAGTATTCGCTTTCTTAAAATAACGTTAATTAATGAATCACAAAAACTTGTGTTTTGAGTTAGGCAACTTTATTTTGATTTGTTTGTTTTGTTAAATTATACAAGAATTAATAAAACAGCCATGTGCTACATGGAACGTTTAATTAATGTAGCACAAGAACTTAACAGTACAAAATATACATAAGCTAACATTTGGGAATATAAACTAAAAGCATAAACGCAATGAAAGTATATTGGCCACGTTTATATTATGATAAACACGTGATCTTAAATAACCTCTGTAGTATCATATACAGATTTTTATTTAATTGTATATAACATTCCTCGTTCGTGATCATATGTTGTCCTAAAATTGCGAGGCTAAAATGTTGACTTCGAAATACGTCTATACTAAATTTAACATCATGCTAAAGTAATTATAAAATAGAGAGTATTGAACTTATAGAAACGAATATAATGTATATATAGCAATAGACAATGACTATTTGGGAGTCAAAACCTGTACAACTGTCTTAAAGCGAACATATGCGATGTTGCACTCGATACACTATGTACTGTTATCGCAATCCACTTCTGAATAAATACATCAGCAACAAGACCATGTGTTTGACAGCAGTTCCCAGACGGCCAACAGACTGACAGATTGCTGCTCGATAGTAATCATCCATATTTAAAAGAATATTATTCATTTGCGTAGATGAACATACTATATATACTCGTACACACGGAAGATGTTAACAGTATGCCGTTATTCTCGATCGGACGATTTGTTCGGTTAGGCTCTGTGGACAATAAAGATTAGTTACGCAGCATTTAATTTACATAAATGATCATCTGCTGTGAATATTCATAGGAGTTGCTTACTGTAGCTCAACACAATGAAGATCTGTATGCAATGTGGGTGAGAAAAAACTGTGAGAAAGCATGCATGATTTATAACTTATACATGTTTCGTAGTAGTTAGGCAAAAGATTAAACGAAATATTATAAGGTGAGTAATTCCCATGTTGTTTTTATAAACGGGTTAGATTTCCGATGCTGAGCTTGAATTTGATTATTAAATGAGTCTTTTAAAATATCAATTGATGCGTTATACTGTATCATTTAGCCACTCATGTTCTCGTATTTAAAGTTTAAGATATAATCGGTTTAACTTGGAAATTAATTATACACATTCCATATTTTGATTGCCTTTTATGTTCATTTTTCACTTAGAGCGGAAGGATATATGCCATATATTTGCTGAACTATAGTTGACGTAGTTGCAAGTTTTCCTATAAACACATTACATATAGACACATTTCATAAATACACATTATATATAGACACATAGCATATATACACATTACACATAGAAAAATTACACATACAGCCATTAAATGCAAACAAATAACATATATACACATTACATAAAGACAAATAACATATAGACCCATTATATATAGGCACATTGCATATAGATCCATACATTAGGACACATTACATATTAGCACACTACGTATAGACAAATTACATATAGACACATGACATATAGACACATTACATCTAGGCAAATAACACATAGACACAAAATATGCAAACACATTACATATAGACACATCACACATAGAAACACTATATTTAAACACATAACATTTCAATACATGACATATGGACACACAACATATCGACTTTACATATAGACACAGTACATATAGGCACATTACATATAGAAACATAATATATAGATACATTAGATAGAGACATATTTTATATAGACATATTACATATAGGCACATTTCATATATAGACATTACAAATAGTCACATTACATTAAGACACAATACATAAAGACACATTACATATAGACACAATATATATAGACATATTACATGTAGACACATTACATATAGACACATTACATTAAGACACATTATATAAAAACACATTAAATATAGACACATTACATATAGACACATTTCATATAGGCGAATTACATATAGATACATACAGACATATTACATATAGATACATTACATTTACATTTAGAAAACTTGCATGTAGACACATAACAAAAAGACAATTCCATATATACACATAACATATAAACACATTACATATAGACATATTACATATATACACATTACATATAGATATATTACATATAGACATATTGCATATATACACAATACAATTAGAAACATTACATATAGATACATTACATATAGAAACATTGCATATATATAATTTACATTTAGACACATTACACATAGACCCATTATATATAGACTATATTACATATATAAACATAACATATAGATACATTACATATAAATATATTGCATATAGGCATATTACATGCAGACACATTACATATGGTCAAATTACATATAGACACATTACATATTTACACATTACATAAAGACACATTACATATATCCACAATACATATTGTCACATTGTTTATAGGGGCATTACATTTAGACACATTACATATAAACACATTACATATAGACACATTACATATGGTCACATTACATATCGGCGCATTACATATAGACACATTACATATAGACACAATACATTTAGACGCATTACATATAGACACATTACATATAGACACATTACATATAGACACATTGCATATAGACACATTCCATTTAGACACATTACATATAAACACATTACATTTAAACGCATCACATATAGACACATAACATACAGATACATTACATTTAGACACATTACATATAAACACATTACATATAGACACATTACATTTGGACGCATTACATATAGACACATTACATATAAACACATTTCATTCAGACACAATACATATAAACACACTACATATAGACACATTACATATAGACACATTACATATCGGCACATAACATATAAATACATTACATATAGACACATTACATATAGACGCATTACATATAGACACATTACATATAGACACATTACATGTAGGAAGATAGTATATAGACAAATTACATTTAGACACATTTCATATAAACACATTACATACAGGCACAATAAATATAGTCGCATTACATATTGTCACATTACATATAGGCGCATAACATATATACACATCACATATAGTCACATTACATATAGACATATCACAAAACACATTAGAAAAGCACACACCAATTAATACAATTGGGGTCACGTCATTCGAAGGTCACTGCAAAGCATAGCTTTGGGGTTGAAACGTATTGATGGGTTCGCTAACCTCACTCTTTGTCCATATTAACTTATTAAACATCTTCGTTTAATGAATCGTTCATGATATTAACCACATCCCACTACATTATTTGGGTCGTGTTATTTCATGCTATTAGGTGCATGACGTTGTTACCGTATTATTTCTGTAAACATTGTTCACATGCGATATGTAATTTTAACGCTTTTCTGATCACAGCTTTCTCTTATATGTGCAGCTGGATTGTTTGAATAAACTTTTTCGGTTAATTATTTCATGATATCCTTTTTAATGTTCATATTAAAAGCAAACAAAGGTCCCTTTTAAAGTCGAAAGCAGCGCGGTTGTGAAACTGACAAAACGTGCTACTTTTTTCTGTCTGTGGTTTTTAGTTTCATTCAAGCTAGGATATATAAGGTTTCCAGAAGTGACCTTATTGATCAACGTTTCTATTGCGCTCCCATTATATGGAATTCACACAGCATACGCGTATATTGCATGTATATGATAATTTAGATAACAACATTATTTCTCGCCGTTCTGAGTTAATGACCAAGCATGAACAAACACACGAGTTGAACACATTGCTTTAAATCTATGAATTAAAGATGTTGGTTCCATGTTAACTCGTTTATAAATATAAAATCGTATGTTGATTGATTTTGGAAAGCATATGAGTAGTCACGACGACAATCTGGTGGGGTCTGTTTAGAAGGACATGTTAAATGCGGCTTCTTAGAAATAGCTTTATTCTAATATCTTATTCCGATTGATGAAAACGTTCATGTTATTGCCGATGCGAAACACGACACGATACTTGGCTTTTTAAAATGACAAGCGATAATTTACGACGGCACACAACATGTATTGCTACGTTGTCGCGCTTATATTTGCCAGGAAAATTAGCATCAAGAATTGAGAGACGTCTAGAGTTGAAATTTGAACGACATAAAAGAAAAAAAACCTCTTGCGTTTGTTGACGTTCAACGTTAACCCATTTAGCGCGAAACAGGACATTCAAAGTGACTTAACATTTCAGGCGACACACGGCCTTCAAAGTGACGCGACATGTCAGGCAACACAAGACATTCAAAGTGACTCAACATTTCAGGCGACTAACGACTTCAAAGTGACGCGACAGTTCAGGCGACACACGACATTCAAAGTGACGCGACATTTTAGGCGACGCACGACACTCTATCGATCGAACATAACGCCAAATATCGTGTGTCGAGTGTCGCTCGGAGTGTCCGTACATTATTATGAATCGGATGAAAAGTATGTCTAGATTAAAAAAAAGCAGTTTTTCTTTTTCTCCTCTTGAGAAAAATTTATCAACAATATATTCTTTCAGTTAAACAAACTTGAAGTGCTCACTTTGGGTTTACATATGCGTCTGCATGTTTTATGCGTAGATAATTCTGTTGATTTTGTTATTAGGGGGAGGTGGAGTGGGGGTGGTGGGGTGTTATACTTTGGGTCACACTAGTTTCATTAACATTTGGCTTTGGTAGGTAATCAAACAGTCGTGATAGTATCTACCTTGCCTATTTCACAGTAACGTCATATAACGTTTTGGTTGATAATGTTCGACGTCTCGGCAATAATATACAAAAAAACTAACTTGTTTTTTTTCAACACAGATTGTTCAGTGTCTGACTGCATCATCACATCTTTTTCCATATGCCATAAAATAATTACAGTATTTTGACATTTTCTAAGGTGCGCTAATATTATACTTGTAATATTATCTATACTCGAACCGTTTCGTGCAATATATTACTTTTAAAACAATTGGATAACTTAAAATTAACACAAACAAATTATTACCATGTTTGAGAACGTTTTAAGAAAGCGTTTTGATCATTGTATTGGCAATTTGTACATTATGTTGTTTTATTTTGAGCCTCATTGAGACTATTTTACAAAGAGTCGATACAAGATTTATGCGATATGTGCGAAATAGAATTCATCGCTTTAAACATCGTGTGTCGTGCGTAATCGGTTTAAGTTACAGTTAAATAACTGCACGACTTCAACTCGATATATTGTCGTATGTCATTTTAACTGTCGCGAGTCGTAACGTACGTCGCTTTGGTAAGAAGTCAAGAAGAATTAATAAAAATAATGCAGCCGACAGTCTGGTTATAGCGGACTGTTGGAAGGAAATCGCTGTAAAGGGAAATGTACATATTTGATATATGATATCAGCTCATTGAGCACACATCTCATTGTGTTCTTCATTTCAAAGAAACGAGATCAAATTAAATGGATTGTAGTATACCACCAATGAGTTTTTAAGTCGGACAATAACGCTTTTGTGTAAGCAAGTGAACTTTTAAATAATTGTGAAACACATTGAATGCAATCTGTTGCTCTCTGACACATATTATCAGGAACCGACTTTGATTCCAATGTACTTTGTTGGGATTTGCCTCTGTTTAAGTATAGGGTCGAATAAAGCATCACTTTAATTGTGAATTGTAAAATACAATTCAAGTAAACAATGTGCTGCTTAATGCACAGTTGTACAACGTGCGTCGGATTAATATTGTAGTTAAAGCCATGGTTTTAGGGACAAGCCGTTCGACAGGTGCTCAGTTTTTGCTTGGTTCTCCCTACGAGCACATGGTTATTTGCGATATTCTTTGCAGCCAACATTCCGTTTTTACGCTCATCTACAAATAATGTTCATAGCACTATGAATATCTGAACAATTACAGAGGAGTATCACACAAAAGCACCCGAAGTACGGACGAAGGAACCGTTGCACTGACGGACGTATGGACGAGAAAGGTATATGCTTAACTCCTTCAACTCAGAGGAATATAGGTTAACGATGCAACTTTTCTTTGATCTGTTAATAGACAAATTTGGTAGGCGTCCGTTACAATATTTAGGATCAGTAACGCATATTTTTGATGTTGATAGTTCGTTAATCTGATGCAACAGATGTGATAAAAACACAGATAACGCCAGATAAAACTGTTATATTCTTTACCTATAATAAATTGTTTTTGTATTTGTTCATCTTTTCTAAAACTATTTTTTATCCACTAATCCATTCATTGCGTATTATCAGAATGGGTAAATACCGTCAGGAAATAACATGAATGTTCTATATGCATTGTTATCCCAAGCCAATTCAATTACGAATGGCGCAATTTGTATCAATGTCGTGACGTAATTGTAAATGTTCTGTAAACAACTTAATCATAAATCATTTTTAGCTACCACGGAATGATTCTAAATAGATTTCGAAACAGACAAACAGAAAACATTAAGAATCATTGATGCCTGAAGAAGCTCGATTGTTTGTCGCGGCAATGAAACTGTTAAAATAGATATTAAAAACCAGCAATGTGTCAACCTTGCCTTTTTAAATTATTTGCGTTCACAAGTTTGACAATACATTCGTGTTTGTTTTTCACTGTTTAAATTTCAGTTTCGTTTTTACTTCTCAAGGTATAAAACAAACGCAAATTAAAAACGGTAAATGCATGTGTAGAATATATTCAAACCTTCCGTTTGTAATACATCGGCTGTTTTGGTTTTAAGAAAATATAAATACGATATATAGGGTTGTCATTTATTAACATGGATGTTTTTATTTGCACAGAAAATCATCCCAAACTGGAGACTTTTTATAAACGTCACTTTCATTTATTTGTAACACATTAACTTATTGAAATAGTATCTTTCACTTAATAGGATTGCATACCAAACCTATTCTGACTGCGCACAAAATATACTTGAGCGGAAGAATCCTGCTAGAACATGAATTAACCTCTAGGTAAAAAATTCAATGTTTTATTGTATCAGTTTTAGGTATTTATTTATATAATTAGTTAAATTATGACATAACGTAACTGATTATAAGAATATATATCTAAACATTTTCAAACGTCGAGGTTTATCCGTGTAAGATGGTTCATATTCTAACACGATTCTTTCGCTCAAACAGTAAAGTTAGGCGGTGTGTTTTTTCTAGTCGAAACAACGGCCAATTTCACTTTTTAAAGATCGTGAACGTGTATTCATAAAAAATATGACACAATATGGCATACAAGTTGCAGAATCATAGTTAATAGCACATCGAATATCAAATCAGGAAAATAAAAATGTTAATCAATCAGACGAAGTGCATTTCAGCGAAACTATGACCATTTATGATTGAGCAACTGCAAATAAAATGAAAATTTTAGAATATAATAAAGTTTTTTATCCCACTTTCACCGCGACATTGACGGTATAACACGTTGTGGAATATACTTGCTTGTATTCAACACTGTGGAATATACCTGTCGCGTGCACGGACTACTTTTTAAATGACGTCATGCGATATGCGCTAAAATTAGGTCGATATTGTTTGGTTCATTGATCGAATTTTAAGGTCACCCATGAAAAGAAAATGTGCATATTTTGCAGAAAAAAATATATATGATATATTCACCAAAAGAAATGTTGAAATAAAATATAAAATTACACGATTTTTGTTTTGTTATTTTTTATTTATATTTACTTTACCACTGAATGATTTTTCATAAGAAACAAAGTCGACAAAACTTGAGCTTCAAAATTATACGACCTTCAACCTTTAAATCTAGTCATATGACATTATTTAGTGTAATGTGCATTGTTTATAACCAAAGCATATACTTTTGACATTTAACTTAAAAATTAAGAATGTACAACAAGCCATACACATATCGCACAGTTCATGAATAATCTGCTATGTTTGCTTTCCTATTTAATTCACGTTAGGCATAGAGCTGTGTAAAGTATAAGATGGTAAAAATAGCACCACACTGGAATTGGGAACGTCCCATTTGTACACGGGTATTTTCTACTCATTCATCTGTTGTGTACTTGAATGTTTTCCATTCTTTGTGTATTTATATACTAGATTATTTTTTCGTACAATAAGGGCATTTACCATAGATAAATAAAACACTGTGCAAGTTTAAACATAATTATGTTTATATGCAGAAATCTGCAAATGCAACCGAGTTTACCAACGGCTATTATTAGATAAACTGCTCCGGTTCATTTGAACAGCAGTAATGTAGAGTACATGACGTAGCGTGTGACGAAGAAGAAAGTTTATCGCGTTCATAAACTCATTTGAATAAAGTGATAGAATGGCATAAGGGTCTTTATTTAACTATGCTAAAATAATTATTAAAGATGCAAAATCGTCAATAATTGAGTTAAATGGATTATTAGATGGGATTTTAAAGGATAATTAAAGGTAAGATACTAGTTCTTACATGTTTTGATTTTTGATTGTACTTTTGTCGTTCCCTGATCTCGGGGAAATGATTTTAACATGGGCGCCATTGATGCATCGGATCACACACGGCATACCCATAACATTATATAAAAAACACGTTCTGCGCGTCCTGAAATTCGTCGTCCGAAGTCGGAAAACGTATTGCCCTGTATATTTTGTCAAATAAAGTGTCAGTCGCTGCAATTGTCTGTTTACTCGTCAAAATTGTCAAGGTCTTCGATAGCTAAAGAAACTTCAGCGTACAGTTTATTTAGTATTGACAGACCTGTACAAAGTCGCGCCAGTCAAAAATCATAAAAAGCGACATTTAAAGTAATGGTAGCCAGAACTAGGTCGTCGATGGTGTACATGTATGTTGACATCGACAGCATTTTGTCAGGAGTAATGGCCGCCATATTGGATTTTGATCATTTTCTTTCGAAAATAAAATAAATTATATATAAATTATGATTTTTGACTGGCGCGACTTTGTACAGGTCTGTCAATACTAAATAAACTGTACGCTGAAGTTTCTTTAGCTATCGAAAACCTTGACAATTTTGACAGACAATTGCAGCGACTGACACTTTATTTGACAAAATATACAGGGCAATACGTTTTCCGACTTCGGACGACGAATTTAAGGACGCGCAGAACGTGTTTTTTATATAATGTTATGGGAATGCCGTGTGTGATCCGATGCATCAATGGCGCCCATGTTAAAATCATTTCCCCGAGAACAGGGAACGACAAAAGTACAAACAAAAATCAAAACATCTAAGAACTAGTATCTTACCTTTAATTATCCTTTAAAATCCATCTTATAATCCATTTAACTCAATAATTGACGATTTTGCATCTAGGGTCTTTAATAATTATTTTAGCATAAAAATAAGGACCCTTATGCCATTCTAGACTATCACTTTATTCAAATGAGTTTATGAACGCGATAAACTTTCTTCTTCGTCACACGCTACGTCATGTACTCTACATTACTGCTGTTCAAATGAACCGGAGCAGTTTATCTAATAATAGCCGTTGGTAAACTCGGTTGCATTTGCAGATTTCTGCATACAAACATAATTATGTTTAAACTTGCACAATGTTTTATTTACCAATGGTAAATGCGCTTAATGTACGAGAAAATAATCTAATATATAAATACACAAAGAATGGAAAACATTCCAGTACACAACAGATAAATGAGTAGAAAATACCCGTGTATAAAATGGGACGTTCCCAATTCCAGTGTGGTGCTATTTTTACTATCTTATACTTTACACAGCTCTATGCCTAACGTGAATTAAATAGGAACGCAAACATAGCAGATTATTCATGAACTGTGCGATATGTGTATGGCTTGTTGTACATTCTTAATATTTAAGTTGAATGTCAAAAGAATATGCTTTGGTTATAAACAATGCACATTTCACGAAATAAGGAAAATGTGATCAATTGACAATTCAGAAAGTTCGACATACAGTACATGTAGAAAACATGTGAAATAAGTCGCGTTTATAATAAATCGTCAAAACAATGGGGAAAATGACGCAATAAGTATGTCATTTTATAACGCCATCAATCAGCTGATTCATTTTACGGATGGCGAAAAATTATGTCATATGACTATATTTCAAGGTTGAAGGTCGTATAATTTTGAAGCTTAAGTTTTGTCGACTTTGTTTCTTATGAAAAATCATTCAGTGGAAAAGACTAAAGTAAATATAAATAAAAAAAATAACAAAACAAAAATCGTGTAATTTTATATATTATTTCAGCATTTCTTTTGGTGAATATGTCATATATATATATATATATATTTCTGCAACATATGCACATTTTCTTCTAATGGGTGACCTTAAAATTCGATAAATGAACCAATCAATATCGACCTAATTTTAGCGCATATCGCATGACGTCATATAAAAAGTAGTCCGTGCACGCGATAGGTATATTCCACAGTGTTGAATACAAGCAAGTATATTCCACAACGTGTTATACCGTCAATGTCGCGGTGAAAATGGGATAAAAAACAACTTTACATAAGGTTGGTTATTTGCATAAGAGAGTGTTTCTAAATGAACAAGTTTGTTTACATTAATACTCGTGAATAAGATATGTGTTTAACTTACAGGGCGGAAATCAAGTTGTCATTTTTTAACAATAAGTTTTTCGTTTTAAAATGTATCTCGTAACACCCGCTGATAACTGAACATCATTAAATTTATGTTTGCGGCACATAATAATAGTTTTACTGCGTGTATTATATTACTTACATATTAAAGAATAATACATTCACCATAACTTAAATTAATTTAAATTTGTTCTCGTAATAAACACTTAACTGCATGAGCAATCGATCGCGAGCGTAAACACAGCGAACTATTTCATTAAAAGTTTCAAACATTACACAACTCTATCAACAAGATGTTATCGCGTATTCATTTCGTAAATTCAGATGGAGTTAGACAAACTTCACCAGCAGATATTTTGGCTCATCACATGGCTATATTAAGAAAATGCTATATATGTCTTATTTCATGTGAGATGAATTGGACTGACCTCTGGGGATGTTTACCTGTCAAATCAGCTTATTTTTGAGAATCGGTTTGTGTAATATTATGATGGACGAACTTTCTGTATTGGGTTTAAATTAAGTGAGCGAATAGGGCGTAATTGGTGTCTATAAGTTATTTGAACTAATAAAAAACATATAAAAACCAAGTAGTTCATGGTGATTTACATCATATCACCACCAACGATGAATAAATAGTAATTCTTTCATTCATTCATTTATTTCATATTTTTGCAATTTGTAAAACATGGTACATTAAGCATATATTACAGATGAAATAAGTTGTATCTGCTTATGGCATAAGAAAAAGCAAACAAATAAATTGAAATAGCATCATAGTTGATAAATTAAGCAAACAAAGGTACAAGTTTATAAAAATTCAATAAATTATAAAACTTAATCTAACAATTTAAGACAGTAAAATAATAATACTATTATTCGTAAATAAATGTTATTTACATATATATATATAACGTGTACATATTGTGTGTGTACTAATATTTTAAACCATGTCACAAACATTAAAATACAAGGATAGCACAAAAAAGGAAGTAAATCATTTTTTCCATTGTGGTCCTTAATAAATTTAATGTAGTTGACCAAGAAACAACAACTAATTAAAACTAGGAAACAAAACTCAAATAGTGTTACACAGCACACATGCATATTAAAACACTAAACATTTGCTGGAAAATGCAATTGGTTGGTTGTGAAGTCTCTGTTTTTGCTCGTTAATCCCCTTTGGTATTCGCACGATTTTGCAGGAACTTCACAATGTAATCATGGCAGTTTACATGGACGGGCTAACTAAATGCATTGGACGAATATTGAAAGATAACACATGTAACAATCATATTTCTTTGTTTGATATTTTATACAAATTGTTATAAATACATCACTTGAAGGTTATACATCGATAGTAGCGTTATAACGCGTCGTAATGTAAACATTCGTAAACCAAAAGCGGCCACAAGCATTCTGAATCGAATATTAGAAAGCGGAAAAGTCCCTAATTTTATTTCATACTATAAACCAAGTTATCCTTTGCAAACCATGTCTTATGGTCTTTAAACAGTAAATTGTTCAGGTCCCTTGGCATACACGTGATATCTCTATTTCTGAAAATAAGTTTTTGTTCGACTGACAGAACATTGCTACCATATCTCTACAATTATCCTTATGAGAATAATAGTGATAAAGGCTTTACTGATAGTGCACGGGCATAGCTTTTTGTGTATTGTATAACTCTACACGTTGCCTTATTTCGTTTAAAAAAAAACAAGAGAAAACATCAGCACTTAATAATAATCTTTGATATTGATACGTAGGTATATAATTTATGAGTGATATCGATTACTCATATGAGCCTTACAAGTTTATTAGTGTTCATAACTTGCATTAAAATAACTTTTGTCTCTGTTAGCATGGAAAGAAAGTCACAATTTAGTATAAGTTTATTTAATACAAGTAATCAATACGCTGTCATTTGTTAATTACATGTTGCGGTTGCAAGAAACTACAAAGTATTACCTTACATCGTATATACTATTCGTTTTTCATGGTGGAGTCACGTTCTGACCCAGTTTTTCCCCTAAAGTAGATTAGCAGCGTTTAATGATCAGCAAGGTGTCTTTTTTTTCAAATCAATTCGGAATAAATCACTATCTGACAAAATGATTGGAAATGCTAGTGAGAATTATCTCGTTCACTATTTACCAAATAATATTCTAATCGACGTTGTTTTATTCTGCATGACTTAAAACAAGTTTACTTTAAAATCCTTATTCTTAAATACGATTTCTAGAATTTACTTTCGGCTTTCGGTTTTATAGAGATGTTTAGAAGGTACTTACTAGCACCATATTCCAATCTTTTACTGTATGTTAAACAATCATGGTTTGTTTGCAAACATGGAAAAGTTCAATATGAACAACTTTTAAATAGAATCAACATATTGAAATTCGTTTTAAATCCTTTATTTTAGGGGCCGTCCAACAGATTTTACGTTTTGAAAATTGACAAAATTAAAAAAAAGTTGTTTCAGATTCTCAAACTTTCGTATGATATTTTTAGGAAATAGTAATACTGACCATTTACCATGCTCTTAAATATCTATTTTATTCATCTTTTGATGATTTGAATACCTGAAAATTATAAAGCGTCGTGCGACGCGAAACGATTGAATAATTTTGGAAGTTCTGTTGTTGTCGTTTTATTTTGGGATACTACGAGGATTGCTTATATAGGTACAAAATACATCCGCTCTAAGCATGTGCATGGATGTTCGAGTGGTCTAGGCGGGAGACTTTTTACCCCAGGACTCCAGGGGTCAGTGGTTCGAGCCCTGTTGAGGGTTACATTGTGTTCCTTTTTTAAATTGTATTCTTGTTTATTTACTGGATATTTTTCGTTCAAATGTTTAAATTTATCAATATAAAGCATTTAATGACAAGCTTCAATACATACCAAAATCTGTTGGACGGCCCCTTTAAGCTCTTCTAAACACTTCTATTGACGCTCGTATTAGGCCAATGTTCATTCGGATCAAAATAAGTTATCGTCTTTATAATATGTGACACATATATACGCTCAGATACTTTTCTTTAGCAAACACTTTTCACACTTAAATATCTAAGTTATGAGAACAGATTGTGAATTACAATTTTACTGTTAATCATGTGGAACATTGTGTGCAAACTAACGACACAATCGTTCATCCGTGACTAGTGGACGCTTTAGCTGGTGTGGTAAGTGTAATGTCATCTTTTCGCACGTGGAAATTGGAAAATTTAATATATTTTCAAATATTAACACAATCAACATCAATACTTGCTATTCCTTTACGGTAAGATCTAACTCAAAATCACTTAAATACAATAATAATGAAGACACCAATCTGACCTTTTTTTTTATCAATCACTTCCTTTGATCGTTACCATATTTAAATTCAGAATTTATTGCATTAAACATCGACCTCTGTATATCCAATATAGAATCCCGGATATCAAAACAAACACAGATATAATCAATTATTCTATATCCAATAAATTCACCTAATGGGCATTCTACATATTAACCACGTGACCGTCCAATATATTCCGGTATTGGATCCAAAAAGTCTGTAGTTTTGATCGCATAACCTCAAACCGGAACTCCTGTTTGCAGGGTTACATGCAGTCAACTTGATACTTAGCACACATTGTTCAGTGCATGCTGCCTAGGATTTGTAAAATACATTGCAAATGGTATGTTTTGGTATCAAATTGAAGGTTTATTTGTTAACAATAAGTAAAAAAGCCATTTTTGATCTCTACTTTTTCTGTTGATGGTTCCCGGTTTTGACAGTAGCTCATACTATTTGAGCCCAAATGGCCGCCTCCACATCTGTCAAAACCGGTGTTCCTATTATTAGATAAATATTTTGAGTTACAACGCATAGAATATAATGGCATGCATTTTGTTCATTAGATTATGCATTTTTTCTATCCAATGATGTATGATGATATTGTGGCTATACGCTTGATCATGGTAAAAATTGATATCGAACTTCAACTATTTTATATGTAATATACATTGAAATTAATTGCGCATGCGTAACCATTTGCCATATTAGACAGTTGAGTACAAGTGCACTAAGCAATTGTTTTATAACGATAAAAACCGTTACCGAGAAAAAGTATCCGAATGTACAAAATCGATTCACACGGGCGCTTGTCTTGAAAATAGCATAGATGCGATTAAACCATTTTAAAATCAAAATTAAAATTAAAATCAAACAAGGAGCTAAAGAAAGGGATATAGAATAAACAGCTTATTAGACGTTTAAACTGTACAATACGTGATATATTTGGAATTGAACACAGTTTGAATTCATACTTGACATGCCTATCAGCTCGACCAATACGCCTTCAAACAGTGTGCTCGTCCAAATATATATCCGTATTGTACATTGAAACGTCTAATAACCTATAATAATTCATCACGGAGAATATAATCAAATTTCTTTGCAAAATCTATAAGGAACACAACATATGTTGACCTTGATTAAAAATACGAATTGTGAGTTCATGTAACAAGCGCATCATATCCGTCATTCTCCTTTTGACCTAACTTATGTCTGGACTTCTATATTTAGAAGGCTATTATCATCCCAATCAGACATTCTATTATTTCCAAGAAAACATCTTTTTGTCAATTATGTTGGTATATAGTTTTCGATTATGGGTTATCAGTGCATAACCTCGATTCATTATTGACATCGTTGAAACTACCGTTCTTGCGTAAAGGAATCACGAAACCTTCTGGCAAACCCCTAGGAAATAAATGTGTTTTCTTAGCATACATATGGTTTTAAGTTGCCTAAAACTTCATTAAAATTACAAAAATATGACACTGTTTATGTAAACACTTTTAACAACCTACGATTTTGGACTACATTTTGTGGTAAATGAATGACGCAGATGAAAAACTAAGATAACGAAAACACAAACATTCGATTAACATCTACTCACAGGTTTTAACATTTATTTTGAATCTTTAGAAAAAAAAAGTTGAATAAGTAGAGGCATTTTTTCAAGAACATTTGGTCACAGATGAGTGCTATTGTACGTGTAACATCTTCAGATGCTAAGTGTACCCACATTCTAGGAAAACCAATTATCTATAGTAGCAATATCAAATTTACGTTTAGCATACTTAGCAGATATAAAGGACACCTTTCTGATCAGAACATGGTGGATTTAATATCATTCGACCGAGATTTCAAATTGCGTAATCGTAATTTATTTTTCAGTGTGTAATATACTGTAGTAATCAAGTGACGAAAAAAGGTACTCAGAAGGTACTCTTAGAAATTATCAATCCTCTTCTGGTCTAGTATTAGCGTTTCTCGTAGGAAGCAGACGCGGTAGGTTCGAATGGAAAGCCAGTTATTATTAGTTTGTCCTTTTGTAAACCCAATTCACATGCCTTCTTTTTTAATGAACGAATTAATACTGCATCTGCGCATAAAGGCCTTCTAAACAAATATTATCTTTATGACATACACAAGTCAACTATATCTAATGTTGCAGAACATTATAAAACGTCAGTGTACACTGTAAAAGAATGTTGTCATGATAACAAATGTATGGCGAACGAGATCGACATAACATTTTATCTAACTACACCGGTATCGTTAACATGTACATACTTGTACTTAAACATTTAAAGAGAGGAAAGGTAAATTATTCATTCAGTCTGTTCGGGTCTCTGTAATTGCCTTTTCCGATGAAATACATTGTCAATGAAATAAATTAATATTGGATGGTTGGTATAATTCAACGATTTCATGGAACCGCATCGTTCACACCTTATAGTAAGTATTTAAAACGTCAGTGTGCACTGTTTGGCGTCTGTCAGACGGATCAATGTGTCAAACATCATTGGGGATATGTTTGCGTTTATTCAGTAAACTTGAAGTCAAATGGATCCTTTTTTATATCAATAGAGTGTATACACTTTATCCTCGCAAGTTTCAAGGCCATGGCGTTTCTCCAGCCAGCGTAGGCGTCTCCCAATATAGCTGAAGATACCATGCAAGTCTGTTGGTTGTCAGTTAAAAAAGCACCTTACAGGTCGAATTGTTGGAGAATGGTGTGAATAGAATGTGCCACATACGCAATCATATATAAAAGCTAATGAGCTCGTTTGTTTTCCTGACATGGAATATTGAATGAACAATTACGCACTGATCTTCAAATAATAAATTCATATTGTTGTTCAAAATACGTTAATGAAGTAAAAACATTGCACTTTAATTTTTTTTGAACAAAGATTGCGCAATTTAAACGAATATTAATTTCAGATGCTATATATAGGATTTAATTTGACGTAAGTCATACCAAAATTTAAGATAACATTATCATTAGCAGTTTAATGACATTTAACTAATCACACAAATGACAGGCAATAGAAATATGATGACCAACTTTAATTAAATACGTAGTATGTATGTACCGATATATCCTGGATCGCCCGAAGTTAATTGCAATATGGCTTTTAGAACCGTAGTATTGAACAAAGAACAACGCAGCCTGATGCACATTCAACATGTTTCATGAACATATATTCTGTTAATTATAAATGATGTGTACTTGCCTGACTGGAAGAACATGTTTTTAAAAGTGTTAAAAGTACTCATATTTTAGCTATGACGGAAAAAGTGTTCAGTGAAACGAATCAATGTGCGCATGATTTATAGAGGCCTATTCAAATAATATTAATGCTGTATGTAAACGTTTATAACGATTATTTACAAGAGTTGGAATATACGACAGGAATGCGAAACTTTTACGCAAATTGTTAACGGTATTTTAATCCACCCGCCCGTCGTTCATCCCCACACCCGCACGCCCCACTCGCCCGCACTAGCCCCCTCCCCCCTTCCACCAAAGATTATTTTGTGAATATGCTCCGGTTTGAGCTTAATGTAAATAACTTTGCATTAACTGTTCGATAGGACACAAATTTATAAAATACTATTTTGCATGTTTTCTATGATCATAAACACAATAATACAACGTTATTCTACATAAAAAGACGGCGTGGCCCTTGATAATGGTGCATAATTGCTTTCCTTTGTTCTGTCATCTCATTTCATATTTAACAGGCGCACGATGCATATAATAGCATCATACTTAAGCATATAGAAAAAATTTACTTAATAGCTATAATCTTAGAAATGCAGTGTAGTATAATATCCTCAAAAGGATGATTGCATTTGTCTCGCATAGCTGTATTGTTGATCTTAATTTAATTTTGACATTGAAAAGACAGTGTGCAACCAATTGGTTAAGCATAAGAGACAACTGTATTATAAAAACTCCCCAGGGCCCCTACACTTGTATCATATATCCTTATATTTGTAAATGTATGTCTTTTTCTTGGGCAATTGTATAATATTCATAACATAACATAGGTTCAAAATGAGTATGGCGTCAATTTGTTGAACAGCCATAAAGAGATAGGCTAATCAGGGACGACACTTCCGCCTAAACTTGATTTTTGCTAAGAAGAGACTTCATCTAAACGAAAAATGTCATAAAAGCGGAAAGTGTCGGCCCTGATTAGCCTGTGCGGACTGCACATATATATCGACTCTGCAGCAATATTGATGAGCATAATTATTATATTGTCTGGTCTGCGAATCAATAGTATTCTAAAAGTTCCAATGGCCCATGAAATTATAATAATATTTATTTGTATAAATAAACTTAGTTACTCTGTCGATACACCTGCGTTAGGTAGTGTATCTGAAATATATTAATATTCCTACGTATCAAGAATGTGCTTAAGACGTCTTGAAGATGCAGAAGTGAAATATGGTTTGTTGTTAGTATCAGCCATTTGTAAATAACTTCGTCATATACATGTAATTTTATTTAAAGAAAAATTCGGTTCAATTAAAAAGCGGTGTACTATCGATTTTGATCATTTAATAACTGATGCGTGTTATCAATATAAACAATCTCAATCGTTGCGATGGAAAAACATGTTTATTATTGAATGAATATATTGCAGTTGTACTATAATTTGTCAATAGCAATAATGAAATCATTGCTGTAAAAGGGTTCTTATCATTATGACCAACTGGTAAGGCGGATCTGTTCTGATACAAATATCACCGCGAACATTAGCTTGTTTGTTTCTTTTGTTTCAAGAAAATGTTGCCATAATCAACAATATTTCTGTGTTATCACAGTGGTCAATGAACCTACTCAGACTGTTCCATGGTTAGCTAGCGTTATTATTAGTAACAAGAATGCACCCAAGTTTTCCCATTGACAACTTCTCTTCAGGTATCAGATCTCAATTTCGTTTTTTTTTTTTCAGATATTTTGCAAACTCAATTACAAAAATTATTTTGTAAAACAATGTTTTCGCTTTCCAGAAGAAACAAAAGAACCTCCATGCCTTCGCTGTTTTTGCATTCGGTGATAGAAATTGTGATATAGATGGAATTGTATTACAGTTCCATATATGAAAGGTGTCGAAGTTAGAAAATACCATTTTTAAGTATTAACAATATAGAATACAAGTATTTGCATCTCATATAGTTTTAAATAAGATATAATTTTATTTAAAAAATAAATTTGTGAAAAAACTTGTTTTATAACCAATATGATGCAAGTTAGAAACACAATTGTAACTGTCTTCATTATATATTATTTTTTCATATATAACTGAACGGGATTGATACTGATTAAAACGTCGACGTTTCATTTGTAATTGTTTAAATACATCGCAGATTCTAATTTTACAACGAATTGTTGTATTGTAAATCATTATTTCACTGGGTCAAATGTTTTCGTAACTAGGTTTAACTAAAAGTATTTAACACACGGCCTAATTAATCAATATTAAAATATTTCAAAGTAGCATGGCTTCCACCTATGGGATATACATCCTTGTGTGCGTGTTTTGTTTGTTCAGTCAACAACGAATTGTTTTGATGTTAATTATAAAAGCGGTTTCAATAAGTAATCTTCAAATCCCGATTAGTGACTTCAATTGACTATCCTTGCGGATTGCGTATTATGCATGAAAACCTCACAGTAATCTAATTTGTGACCTGGATCTATCGTTCACAAATAACATCTGGACGTCAGAGCCCATATTTCTGAAACCAGACAATCGCCTAATAAAGTATAGCAGTATTACCATGTTTACGGACGCCTAAATCATATATTTGAAAAATGGGCAATAGCGTTATCTTTGTAATTCTCACATTTAGGAAAGTTTAATAGGGTTCATTGACCGCATTGCCTCGAATAAACATGTACTTAACTAAACTTCTTACTTTTAAAGATATTATATTTCAACAGTGTGATTTTCTGAATGTACATAGAGAATACTAGGTCGGTGCCGAATAAAGCGAAGTTTATTTTGCGAGGCTTAGAAAATCTGAACCACGAGCCTGGGCGAGGGATGTAGATTTTCGGGCCGAGAAAAATAAACTTCGCTATATTCGGCAATGACCTAGTATTCGATTTATCCCATCAATTTTCTTAGTCGTCAATTATTTCTTTCAAAATAGAATAGGAAAATGGAACTACGCGGAAAATCACAATGTTATTTTAAGAAAACATGGTTTTATTATTTTATTCGTGCCGAGCCTGATTTATTACAAAAAGATCAGGCACTAACATGTTTTTCTGTTTATCATACCTCTACGTCCCCGATTTTAAAGAAATATAAAAAAAATACTAAAAAACTTCAGCTTTATCGGGATTGAATACGACTTTTGTCGTTTGACGTGTTAATAATGAAGTCATAAGCACGCGCACTTAATATTTGTAGAAAATGTTTTTTTTGCTCTTTATGGAATAAATTTTCTTTTATTTCGGCAATGCTGAAATATAGCTGTCACGCGCGTCGAACTCTTATATCAGTCATGTGTGGAGGATGATCGTATTACTCGGAATCAACTATAAGGTAATCATTTTTAGTAAAATAGAATAAAATTCAACAAAACAAACAATTTGATAACAAGTTGTAATATATTTTAAACACAAAATTTAACACAAAAAGTAAAACAAAACAGAAACAACGGTAAGTGAAATATATTAGGCTCGGCACGAATAAAATAATTAAACAATTTTTGCTTACAATAACTTTGTGATTTTCCGTGTAGTTCCATTTTCCTATTCTATTTTTAAAGAAATAATTGACGATTAAAAAATTGATGGGATACATCGAATACTAGGTCGGTGCCGAATAAAGGCTCGTTGTTCAGATTGTCTAAGCCTCGCAAAATAAACTTGGCTTTATTCGGCACCGACCTAGTATTCTCTATATACTCAACTCGATTTACATTCTCAAAGAACCTTAAAATCGATAAATAAAATTATAAGTATACTTTCGGCGGACCAAACTTATTGCACAATAATTACAGGCTATCGCTGCTAGCGTCACGGCCGTTTCCCTGTACAAAAATGTGTTGATCTGAAGGAGCACGACAATAACCGTTAATGTTGCGGCAGAGCAATCTGTACCGACGTAAGCCTTGCATATTTCCCGTTGCTGCGACATTACATGTTTTGCATTTTAACAAAATAAAACGCAGCACATACATAAATAGCTTGAAGAGAATGACAAATCGATTGTTGAATGAAATTAGATTATTTGAATGATGCGAACTTGATACGCAAATGAATTGCATTATATTGCTTAAATAAGGTTTACAAATAAAGTGCGTTAACAATTTTGACATCAATATCTTATGTTCAATTGAAACAATCCATTTAATTGTATGTAGAACCGCTTTATTCAAAACACAATTCCAAATGTTGATGAAAGCAAACATCTTTTAGCAGGTTTATATTTGAAAAGTAATTAGTCGAATGATACATTTCTGGACAATTAAGTCGTGTCAATCAAATAAATAAATATACGCAATTAAAACATGAAATTGACCCTAACATCTACACAGTCGTTGTACACTCTACTCCTCTTAACGCTTTAAATCAATTATAACCGTAACATTTCTGGTTGGTATTAACCCGAATGTATGGTGCATTTTGAATCATCAGTAGGACCTGGATTTAAAATTAAGCACTTAAAACGTAAAGAATTTTAAATGAGTAAGCAGTCGACAACAGCAAACTCGTTTCCTATACTCGTTGAATTATTTGAATTGCTTTATAACGTAATGTATTAAAACAATTGTGTAAACACAAAAATAAATATGTAACCACTTGTTATATATTGAATACTTATTAATTTTTCAGACGAAAAGAGATATACATAACCTGTTTTTGTTTTTTGTTTTTAAAAATATTCTATATTACTAGCCGACGGTATTTTCTTTGTATGGTTCATACAATGAAGTTGAACAATTGTTTATAACGTACAAATCTGGTCACATGTTTTAAATAAATGAATGCACATAGTGATTTTATTCCTTTTGATGTAGCTAAGTGTATTTGTTTGCATTGTTATGGTCTAAAATAAGATCAAAGCAACTTTAAATTATACATTTATACATTACGTAAACTGGTTAAGGTTTTGATGTGACGCCTGTGAACAAATAAACATTCTTAATGCCAAACACCTCGATATGAAATACATGTTAATCATTACATATAGATGCAAAAAGTGTGTAAAATTGCCATTAAATCTATAGCATAGTTAGTAATTAATTAATTTATTTTTTAAATTTTAAAACCGAAAGTAGGATTTCTATACGTATACGTTCATTACGAAAAACGCGATTATTTAGAAGTTTTAAAGCGCAAAAAGACGGATTTCTACCTTGTAACCAACAAATATATTATAATTGGCATATTAAATATGTTTCTTATTTATACTTAAATTTACTATGCCAAATAAGGTGTGTGGCCTTTAACATGTACATGGCAAAATACTTTGTAGCAAAATGTCATTGATGTACTATGGAGTCAAACGATGTACGGGTGTAAAGGAAATCCCGAATAAATTTCAAAGTGTAGCCTTATGAAAGAAGCAGCTTGTGATCAATATTGTCAAAATCGGTGCACGATATATGTGTTTTGCAGAATCCATGCATGGCGGTAAATTTCAATAAACAGTCATAAAGCAACGTATCATGTACGCATTAACGAAAGCAATTTAATACATCGTACCAACTGATAAATGAATATACATTATGATCTTCTTCATACAGCTTTAGTGTGGTTTGCAACTGTGTATAATAATACTGCATAACCATCACCGATTTATAAAAAAAGACAACTGAGACTGCCGAGTACTCGGATTCGCAATAAACAATGAAATAAGGTATTTCAGAAAAAAACTGGTATTGTTTCATTTTTAGTTTGATATGCTTGTGCAATCAAAACAGTTAACTGATCAAATGTAAAAAAACGTTAGATGAAATCATGTTGAATAGCTCTTTTGCGTGGGACTTGCTAAATAAATAAGAGAATGTATATAACCTTGAAAACACATCAAGAAAACAATATTAAAAGAAAACTATTTGTTCTCTTCACCTTGTTAACTCTCTGATTGTAAAGGGACGACTCAAAGTTATCTAATTTGTGACCTGTATCCTGTCTGAACCATTGATGAGTGGCACACTTCATTACAGTGTATCGGCTTTATATTAGATTTACGTTAACTTAGTTTCCATCCCGATGTTGGCACTAGTGGAAAAATGCTTAAAGTTTTATAGCAAACGTCATAACTTACATTCATCGACTGCTGCGTCCGATTAGTGATCCGAAAGACTTTCAATTGAATCTTAGAATGTAACATCGTCGGATACCCACGACTAATTCATTCCGTTACTCTCCAGAATTAGCCGTGGGACAATATAAGCAATACACGCCGTTTTGACCTTAACTGTAACCTTTCAGTAGACCAACGAAATCGCAGTTTACAAAAAGAATTTCGCTTTGGAGGTGTCAATGCTTCGCCTGGATAATTGCAATTTGATACACCAAGCTTTTCCATCTACCTGTCCGAGTGCTTAAAAAGACATCGTGCCCATATAAGAGACTAGATATACTTTTACTCTGAAAGTCGTTTAAATTCTCAATTTTAAAGTATACGCATGCACGACGAAATTCCATTTCTACGGACGACGCAATTTTGACAACAAACCCGAAGTCTCTATAGTACGAGTTGTATCATTGGTCAAAATATCCTCATGAAACCGTGAGGGATCCAATGAAATTACTGTATTTGACACACCCTAAAACGGTGAAAAGAGCTCGTAATGCCCCACGGTCTATAAATGGAGAGTAACGGAATGGGTCGAACATGGGTATCAGACGATGATAATGTTAGACTTATATTATATGGGAAATATTATGAAATATTTTAAGCCATTTATTACATTTTTTATTTGTATAGTTATCCGTATAACATAAGTATTCCAATTACAAATTATCATCGAAAAAACAAAAAAATAAAAATCATATACAACACATAGACTGTGCCTTGCGTAAAACAAAGATATTAACATCTGATACATGAACAAGCCTTTATCTTATAAAACAAATTATATTGACGTAATTACTTCCTATAAGAATTTAATCACAGTGTACTTACGTCACAAGCGATTATGATCTAGGAAATATATAACAACGCCCAATAAATGACTTTAATTAATATGCTCCATGTACGTCCCATGGATAGAACATAAGTTACGTTTAGCAATCATTAGTAAATTAGAGAAAGACACTCAGTTTAAGCAAATGAGTGTAGTTGTTCATGTGATTCATCTTTTATTTAAAGATGAGGGTCCATGGGGTGTTCAAGTGTATGCTTGCGTGTTAAGATTGGGGCGATGTCGAAGAAATTAGAAGAATGCAAATCCTGTAATACAATTATCTATTATTATTATAAATAGGCATGGCTAGTGTACATACTTCAATAGTGTACACATGACGAAATGCAATCCTGCAATACGGTAAATTATGGTAGAGTTTTAGCTGACTGTTTGTATGAAATGTTGGTCTTTCACACTAACGTCTAGCTCGGTAATAAAACAAAAAGCGCTGATAACGTCAACGTAGATGTATTGGAATATTTGTTTTGTTATGAAACGAAACATGATAAACATTTCATAACTCAGTTCATTTGAAATTACTGTATACATACAACTTAAAATACCATTTTGAAAAATTGCATATATAAATATATCGAAATGATTTAGACAACAATAGACAATGCAGAAGTTATTTACTGATGAATATTCATTAATTGCGTTTCTTTGATACTGTCACAAATTGCATTTCTGACATTTAACTCAAGAAAGATCTTGCGTGACTTCATCGAAATTTCATAAACAAATAAGTAAGAACAATGCAATGTATAAGACGTTCATTTTAAACAAACACGAAGGCAAGTGATGAACAACATCTAACTTTAAAGGTTTATAATACAAGTTTATTAATATTCAGCTTTTGTAAGAATTAAATCCAGATTATGTACATTTATAAATGTTTTGTGTTGGGAAATTCCCGATGTATGTTGTGTTGTGTTTTGGTCCATGCGACACATGGGCAACTTTGTGTTTAGCTTACAAATACTGTTAAATGTTTGTCAGCTAAGGGCGGTATCTTAATAAAATGTATGTAGTAGGTACAGCTATATGTACTTAAAAACTGTACAATGAAGGTTTACAATAATTTAAGTCCAATAAATTGTGTTGTATGATTAAATAAATAGCACGCCTCCGTGTGACGTCATAATTTAATCTACTGAACAGTTCAGAAAAGTTATATTTACAAACAACAACAAATGTATGGTGTGGCTTATGGTCGGTTTGTGAATTCAATGATCCAGACGATTTTCCCCACAACGTCAAGCCCCATGTCTTATGTCATTTATTATTTATACCTCATGTTAAAATGTCTTCCCTCGTCCTGTACATACTTTTGTCTAGTGCTTCATGGTTAAAGAGCTAGCTACTGTTTGTATTAAATCAGTTACACAGTATACGAAAGGCTAAAAATAAAGGATTCACGAATTATTGTTTATACGGTTGAGGCCCGTTAAGGGTGTTGCATATATATATTTTTGATTACAATATATTTGGGACAAGAGCGCGTAGTGTTGCAGTTTAAACAGCAACACTACATCGCAATAAAAACTACCTTGAGTTGTGTATGTTATTGTTTAATCGTATTACGGTTTATGAGTTTGAACACCATATTTTAATAGCTAGCAACGATATACTAGTAAATGCCTATAATTGAAAAAAAAAGTATGAAAAAATGTATTAATTTTAACTGAATTCTCACAAGGACATTTTACGTCAACAATGTTATTTAAGTCAGTTTCAAAATCACCAAATGTATAACAGTATACAGTTCGCAGATGTGTCTCTTTAAATATTAAAAAAAACAACTATGATATGGGTGTTAATGTTATTTGAATGTCTTAATCCAGATTGTAATAAATATAAGCTTCTAAAGTAATTAAAATTTGATAAAGGAGGCATATGTACATAATATGCATATATAAATATATATAAATATATATATATAATATTATATATATATATATATATATATATATATATATATATTATTTATTTATTATATATATATATATATATATATATATATATATTATATTATATATATATATATATATATATATATATATATATATATATATATATATATATATATATGGAAAAAAACTGAAAATATATATCACTTATTCATAGAGTATTGCAAAATATCTCTTCGATAGTGCATGCTTTAATGATAATCCGTAGTTCGATTGAATGATACCGCATGCACAAAACGAAGAAGAACTGCTCCTTATACTGTATTAAGTCATTAACACAAGCTTTAAAACCCATAAGCCAATGTAATAAGCTAGTTAAACAACTAGGAACTTCGTAAGGACAGGATGCCCTGTATCTTTATAAAGACTTCCGATTTTTCATGTTTGTTAGACTTAACTGTCTGACCAATGTGGTTCTCTTGCATATATGTAAACGTTACCATAAAAGAGTTGATGCCCTGATATGTTAATGGGGTCAAACAAATTAGTTTAATTGCGTATACGGGTGTTTGGCTGTCAAGTTAATTGAACAAACCCGAGTTAAATAAAATGAGACGGGCGTTTTGTTCATAGTTGACGTCGGTTAACATATTATGTGCCTTTGAACAGTGAGAACACATAGTCATCAAACAAGTATTACCGATAGTAAGTCATTGGTGTAAGTGTCAGTGTTTATAATCATATTTAATTACGTAGGATTTCAGTAAGATTAATTATGTAAAATTTCAAGATAATTAACTACGTGACATTGCATTGTCTCTGAAAAATAGTTTAAAATTCAAATATATGTGCTCTCAATACTTCAATTTATGCCATTATTGTAGTGAACAAACTAAATTGTTAATGTGGTGTCACATTTTAGCATTTTAGTTTCAAATATAACGTTTGTCCGTCTTCAATAAACAAAATTTAATGGCCGTATACTTATTGTGTATCTCCTAAGAATACTATTCGAGAAAGTGAAGATAATGTTTTAATTAACGATGCAATGTATTAGATTGCGCCCATGTTTTTTATCTTACATTTGTTGCAAGAAGTTTCATAATTTTTTTAAGTGTAATGCACAAGATTGAAAGGTTTGTACGTGAATAGCTCAAATACAAAGTTTGGTTTATAAAATATACACAAAATGAAACGAGAGGAAAAAAAAATCAAAATGCTGAGCAACAAGACACGATGTACACAATACGAAAAGCAGACGCGTCTTTATTGCTGCCTTGTTGTTTCTTTTGTAATCAAACTAAAAACTAGTAATTTAACAGGATTTTTTTTAGTTATGCTATATAGGGCAGACATACGATTCACTAAAGTGTCTTCATTTTTCGCGAAATGTCTATGTTTTCTAAAGATACTGAAGATATACACATGTGGGACCATATATTTGTATACAATTTTTCCATTTTCCATATATTAAAACATGGTAATAACCGACACAACAATTGGCACAAAAATCACATTCATTAATGCTATGATTATGGACGTCTGGAAAAGAGTCATTAAAGCGGCATTTGTTACAGCACCCTTCTTGCATCTTAGCAGGTTGGCAATTAACTTGGGCCCAAACGATTCTAATGCTAATGTTCTAGATCTCAATATAAGACCAAAGCAGAAATACGGGTGAGGAATGTTTAAAACAATTAATTCACCGTCTTTTAATGGTGCGATATATGAAATTGTGTTTACTTCTCTTTGGATTTAATTCGTCCAGAGCATAATCTTGAGTGAATTTCTTTCTTAAAATTATCAGGGGAATACTCAATGCAAAAGGAAATGAAAAGTCTCATGGGGTGTAAACTTAATTTGCAAACGTGCTTGAAAGACAATAAGAAGCCTTCGGCATGCGTCAATTGTCGAAGGTTCTGATGTTTGTATTCAGTCGAGAACGTGATATGCATGCCACTAAAACCTTTCATATAAAAACACGCAAACATTCGAGTTTCAAATGGATAATATATAAAAACCTAATTCCGTAAAGGACCTAATGTGTGGACAGGACTGAAATATTTAAAATAATGTCTGTATTTAAGACATGCTACATGTATGAATGCATAATCATAATTTATTTGAATATATAAAATGTTTGCCAATACATCGCGGTATATTTTCATTAAAACGGTGAAATTCCAGAAAAGCCAAACAAGTATGATTTAGATATTTGGTCTGATCCACTCAACTGAATTAGCATGATTTAGATTCATTATCAACACGGTAATGCCTTTTTTGTTGGAGAAGGGAAGTAAACTTCCGACTAACTTTCTGATAGTGCATGTTATCTAGATCACAACCCACCTTTTTATTCTCTATTTAAATCGACTGTCGTGCGCGGCAGTCTTTCGACGTTATGTTTAAATTTGATTTAGTTGTTTCGATGTCATTTAAGTGAATTAATTATTTTTACAAAACGGCAAAGCTGAACTTCGATTTTTAATGGAATCATGTGTAGAAGGAACATACCAGCTACATACATGCTGGAAAAAGGACACGGACTGTGTCATACTAATTACTTCTGTAATATCTTTGTATATGTGTACATACTTCAAATAGTTGCGTTAATAAGCATTATGGAAGTGTTTTCGTGCAGAGATATACATGTAATCATACTCGTTCTGTGATGTCTACATGCTCAACTCAACTCTGTATGTTTTATTATCACATTTTTACATACCATTGTTAAACGACGTAAAATAACAAGTAGTTTTTTTTACCTTCTTATATCGTGTTTTATATAGATGAAATGTTATTATTACAATAGCCTGAAAAAGCTGCATTGAACCGTAATATTTATCATTGACCTTATAGATAATAACCAACACTGCAATTTGCACATTTATTTCTTAACTCGGCGCATAACTTGGTTGAACGAAAAAATATCAAAGCTATACATTCATGATATCTCTAGTTTTATCCTATTTTAATAAGCGTGTGCAACTACTGTACAAATATACGAAACTTAAATTAATAGAGTACTAATATACCCGTATTCAGATAAAATAAGCTAAACACCCCATGCTCAATCTAGTTATACGATGAAATAATGAGATGTAATAAATCTCATCTTCCATCGATGAATTATTGTGAAGGTTTATGAAGCGTTAGTCACCGTTTCCCCGACGGTCATTGTTTTTTTTAATTTGCCTTCTGCGATAATGGTATATCATTGTATTTACATACATGTATAGTACTTTTTCAACAACATAGTTGTTTGAGTTATAGCTTCATCGAAATCAGAGAGGCAAATAATATTTTGTCACAGGGATAATTTTGATATGCATGTTTACCATAGTGACACTCTTTTCTTAAAGTTAGATACTTCGTTGAATACAAGGATATATCTGACGTAAAATAACAACCGACTTTAGGTGTTTAACCTGATTTTAATTATATATATATATATATATATATATATATATATATATATATATATATATAAACAAATCTTTTGAAACTCACTAGTGATCAGATAAGAAAGTATACGTACAACACTTTCAAACTCTGTTTCACTGACGCTGCTGTTTACAGTGAATTATACCGTTTGAAACAAATATCTATTTATATCCTGATATCCCTCTAAATCATAAAAACATAGACAACACATTTTTCCAATTTATATTATTATTTGCTGCACTTGTATAATGTGTGATTGTGTGTTTTGTTTCGATATTTTGACACGCGCTTTTCTTTACAAATACATTATAAGTTGCTATCAATTTAATGCGTGTTGTCCTGTTCTATTGAATCAAATATAAACATGTGATAAACTGATCAAAGCAAGGTCTACAACCAAAAATAAATGATTCAGGAAGCATGTTTACTACCATTTCCTTGTTGTTCCATTTTCTTGTAATTCATTGTAATTCCATCTTCTAGTTAGGAAAAAACTGTCAGCGATACATTGGAAACGATTATGACCTTAGTTGTCAAGTCGGAAACGCGTTATGGCGTTCACGGTTTGATTATCCTTTAGTATAGGTTTATATTACATATACTTTTGAGTTCCTGTACATGCTTAATCGAAACTTCGCCTTTGTGGGGTTTACAGGCATCCGGACGGATAGGTAACTTATTATATACTTCGAAGGAGTATGAAAAATGCTTCATCTCTTAATGATGCATTAGCGAAATGATTTTATTATATCTTTAATAAAATATTTATCGTTATGCCTTCGTACAACAAGTAAAAACATATATATTTATTGAATATAAATCTGTATATAAATCATATAATTGTTTTCACCCTTTATCTTATCAGGACATACCAATTGATTCATGACGAACGTTTGCCATCATTTCTTTGAGGTCATATATTGTTGCAATTACAATTTCAATTGTGGTAGATAATCGTTTTTCGTGACCATCTGAACTGAAGTTTACCCCAGGCTTGGAGTTAGAAATTAGCCATTTAAAGTGTTAGTAATATAATGTCTTGATGCTCACACGAAAATTCAAATGAATTGTTTTATGCATATGCGGAGTTTTAAAAATACATGACCCGATTTCAATGTGCACATTGATCTTTGTTTAGAATTAGTTTTAGAGCTTATACAATAGAAGGGAAATTTAGCAGGAAAACATTGATATGTTACGTGGACTACATGATTCGTTTCGGTTCATATCCATTTACGTTGTATTCCATTTTAAAATACGATTTCAGAGTAGAGTAATTGTGTTATATTATCATTACATACCGCTTGCTATAATCAAGCGTGTTTATGTCTTCTTGCTGTATACACGTTTTACCTATTGTTGATTTTATACATAATTATCGTCATACTTTATATTAAACCACCTTAAAATCAGTCCACTTTTATTCCAATCACTTGCGTTACGGTAATTCATGCCTGTTGTATCATTTCGGTAGAACTATATCTTATAGTTTATGATAAATATATTGCCATAGACTCAAGCATTTCGTCATCATTATAAAGCCTTGCTGTGAACATAGTATTTGTCAATAGCCCTTTATGGTTTTGGAATATAAATATATCATAATTACGTTAATTAGGTTGCATATTATCAGACATCAATGACAATGTATATTTTTACAAACAACACGATGCAAGAAATCCTATCAATACGTGATACCAAAGAAAGTGTGCTTTCGCACAAAACGATGCCTATCGCCAATGAACTAATAATGTTATTCCGAATATAGAACTGTTTTTAGAAAAAAACAAAGGACAGCATTAAAACAATACAAAGAATGTCTTAATATTTTAATTATGTTTGACCTTCAAGATTATAGTTTTGCAAAACACATTGTATAATACTTATAATTAATTTCACAATTGTTTGACAGAAGATCGTGATATTTGCAGTCCAATATATGATAGCTTTTGGATCTCAACGTGATAGACATAACTAATATATTTTCTCTTCATGCTGTCAGGTTTCGTTTTTAAAGGATGTGTGCCTTTTTATTTGCATTACCTGACACCATATTTTACAGAAAAGAACACAAGTCATATACACATTTAATCAGTTTTAGTAATTTCTCAACAATTAAATCCTTAAAACATTGTTTACATCATATTTTACAGAAAATAACACAAGTTATATTAACAATATAATCACTTCTATTAACAGCCCAACAATGAAGTCCTTTAAACAATATGAAATTAAAAGCAATCAAGCACGGAACTTTTTATAGCATGTTATTGTTTAAACAAGGAATTGCGTTAAACGATGTGAATGTGTAACATTACATTGACTACCATTTATGTATCAGACTCATTGTTTTGTTTCATAAGCAATCGAAACATAAATATGAACATACATGTAGATATACAACTTCGATTGTTCTTGAGGTTACACATTGTGTAGCCAAACATGGCATAGTATAAATTATTTTTGCAACTATAACACATATATCCGTTTTAGAAATATGTCATCAATTATTTATAAAGAGTGTTTCTTTAAATATAAACCTTTTTTTTAAGTCAAAACGTTATCCGTTTGTATTACTAGAATGCCGGTATTAACTAAATGTCAAATGCTTCAAATATAGTATTATTTTTCTTAATATAATTAATGGACATGTTTATATGTTACTTTGGATAGGTGTCTATGAAGATAAATATATTGTCTTGGAATCCTTTCAGACGAGTGCTACCCTTAGATGATTATATTAAACATTCAAAACGAACACGATGTTGTATAGCTTATATATTTGGGAAAAACAATATGTTCGGTTATTATGCATGTAAATTGCATTTTGTGTTGTACATGTACATGTAGGGTAGCACTTATATGCAGAGCTATATTAACAGCTTAGTTTACATTGTTTAGTTATATCGATAGAATGCGTTTTAAAACACAGTGTCAGAATTTAAAAAAATGAAAAATTATGTTTGGGTGTGATTTTGTTTTACAATTAGCCTTAAGTTGTTATTTAATGTCATTTTGAGAATGTTACTTTGGATAGGTGTCTATGAAGATAAATATATTGTCTTGGAATCCTTTCAGACGAGTGCTACCCTTAGATGATTATATTAAACATTCAAAACGAACACGATGTTGTATAGCTTATATATTTGGGAAAAACAATATGTTCGGTTATTATGCATGTAAATTGCATTTTGTGTTGTACATGTACATGTAGGGTAGCACTTATATGCAGAGCTATATTAACAGCTTAGTTTACATTGTTTAGTTATATCGATAGAATGCGTTTTAAAACACAGTGTCAGAATTTAAAAAAATGAAAAATTATGTTTGGGTGTGATTTTGTTTTACAATTAGCCTTAAGTTGTTATTTAATGTCATTTTGAGAATGGTAACTATAACATAATAATATATATAATATAATAATATTACAAAAGATGCATCCCTTGAAATGTACGACTCGTTATCTATAAATATGAATAATTCGTTCCTAATTATTAAACTATTATGATTATAACTGTACGTATAGTGCACTCAAATGAAAATACGGTTCGATATTGAGAACGCTCAATATGGTATAAACCCCTTTTGCTTAAACATGTCTTATGTTTAGTGCTTAAACGTGTTTATTAACGTACATTTTTCAGTACAACAATTCTTAATTTAAGTCTGTTTTATACCATATTGAAAAATTCATTGGCGTCGCTCTAGAGAGCGGCGACTAGTATGTAATGCATTTTTTTCGCTTATTGGAGGAGAAGTTATTTTACGGATCAATGTATTTATTTTTGTTTTAAGAATATCTTGCATAGTGGTGATTTTTTGTGTAAATTAGTGTAAATAAGTACTGCATTTGTGCCTATTACATTTATTACATAATTTATTGCCAATAGTGCAAAGCTAATTGTTTTAATTAATAACTGATCCACAACTGATCACAGGGGAAAGATTACAGGGACTGGGAAAATACGCGAAACTTTCTGGTTTTGTATAAAAACAAAACATAATCAAAATATATTTCGATATTTGACGACCTATCGCGCAAGCAAGTTTATTGGAAGGCGTTCTGGTACGAAAACGTACAATGTATTAGTTTATTAAAAGACATATAATAACGATCGCTATACACAACTTCACCAAATAGCAGTACATAAATGATGTCAGCCGGAATAGCTCAGTTGGGAGAGCGTTAGACTGAAGCTGTTTACGCAACAATCATCTAAAGGCCCCCGGTTCAATCCCGGGTTCCGGCACGAACAGAACAGTTCGACGGCTGACTTTTTTTTTCAGTCAGGATAATAAATATAATAAAGCTTTATTTTATGTAGACATTTTAAAATCCATTTTACTACAATTGGACATTTTTATTAAAATTAATGGATGCCGCGTGGTGACAACGTTAATTAAAATTTCTTACATTACTTAAATATCTTTTTAACAAAATACATGTGATTTTATATTAACAAATAAATGCAAACAACACATCATAGGCCCTAAGTACTATCCCTACCACATATTGAGCGCGAAGCGCGACACGTATTATTGATTGTAACAATGAGTTGCGATAAAGGATGCAGCCGCTTATCAAGGAGGAGCTGTGTCCCAGCAACCCGTTTTCCTAGAGTCAAGCACTCCTCGGAGTTTGTTTTTTTTAAGAACCACATATAGAGCGCGAAGCGCGACACGTATTACTATCCAGGTGGTATGGGTTCTTTAGCATTATCCGACCATTACGTCTATAAATATCTTCCTTAGAATTTGAGAAATTTTGAAATCGTTGTTCGAAGTCCAAAATTTTCATCCGATTGTTCCCAAACTTGCACAGGGTTTTTTTTATCAATGAGGACCCAACCCAAACTCTCTATATGAGCAATATCGGACCATAAGTCTAGAATTATGTCTCTTTGAATTTAAAAATAAAAGTGAAAAACTGCTTGGTTAGGTGATTATGTCAACATTTTTCATCAGATTATTTCCAAACTTACAGTGTCTTCATATCAATGAGCATTTTTACCTCATTAAAAATGAGAAACATCGGGACAATAAGTCCAGAATTTTTTTCTATTAAATTTGACAAAATAAACAATTTCCACTTGTTTAAAAGATTTCACAACTTTCGTCTGTTTAGTGTTTTTATATCAGTATTACTCGAACCCTATTGAAAATGATAAATATCGGAGCAATAAATCTATTATAATCTTTTACTGAATTTCAAAGTATTGTGAAATGCAGCTTCTTTATGCAATTTACAGTTTTCATTCATTTTTTTTTTTCAAACTTTTACAGTGTTTTTTATATCAATGAGTACTCAACCCCTATCGTAAATGAGCAACGTAAGAATAAGTTCAGAATCATCTCCCCTTGAAGTTGAGAAAAATATGAAATTACGCTTACAAGATGAAGCAGATTTTTTAAAACCTACACAGTTCTTTTCCATTAATGAAAACTACACACGGATGCCAATAAAAAAAGGAAACCAATGTAAATAAAATGAACTATGAAATAGTTGGGGGTTACAACACAAAATCATTGATAATGGTTATTTGGGGGTTATAACACAACATAATAAATAATGGTTATTTGGGGGTTATAACACAAAATTATAGATAATGGTTATACCAGTATCTTTTTCTATTTTGTTTAAAATAATCGGCCAATATATTAATAATTACAGTAGAAAAAAATCGTTCCATGTAACTTCATTGAGTGCCTTTTACACTGAAATTCCCGACGCCCTTTGATGCTTAGCATCAATACTTATCTTGTTATCTTCTGTAATGGATTTGAAGACATACAATATAAACATTTTCCATGTATTGACTCATAAAGAAAATATTTTAATTAACGTTGACCAACGCTTGTCCTGTTTGAATTACATCTTATTTTAAAATAATAATAATCTTTCAAATGCAATGTTGCTACACATACTCATGTAGTTGTCTTTAAAATATCTTTTAAACTTCATAATATAAATAAGGTATTTGCTACATATCGGAAACTAACACAAGCACACGCGTTCTTTTCTCGATACTCAATATAATTGAATGTTCTAAAATTAACGCTCATAACAAATTCGCATTTAAACTTATTGTATGTCACAAATTACAGTCATCACTAATTGACTCTATACAAATCTTTTATTTGCATGGAACGATTGGCGAACTGATGAAAATGAGTTTCAAATGGCGAGTAATCTTTATGAAATGAACTTATATTAGACATAATTATAAATCCCCCAAAGGGTCATAAAAGCCATTTTGAGACATTTATTAAAAGGGAATTTTTGATTAATAACTACTGATAGTCAAATAAATCAACCTTTATTCGGAATACAGTTCGATGTACATAATCGTTACCATACATCATCCTGCCGTTAATGATTCCCCAATAATATTACAGTTAGATGAAAAACTTGTACAAATAGTTATTATGACGATATATTTACATCAATTAGGCATATTGACAATACTTGTCGGTCTATATCAAAAAGCATGATAACCTTATTTACAAATCCTTTAATATTTGTCAGCAGTCGTTGAGGATATTTTATAATAGAAACGAGGTGGGATGCCAAATATGTTTTACATGGTACAAACTAGCACTTGTTTAAAGATCCTAGTCGTTTACTAGAATATGCACGGGTATTAAATAATACTAAATGCATGTGAACACCTTCCGAACGAGACAATCAATAAAATCCATAAGCTATTTAATATAACTACACATATATTTAGTAAAAAAATCTTAATTTGAAAGGTATCAGTTACATTTGGCAAACAAATACATTCAAATTGAAAAGTCCGAATAAAAAAATTAGGTCGCGAAAAACTATGGTTGTGAATTGTTTTGATGTTGATTATTTAAATTCTTAGAAAAACAGTACGAGTCGATTTACAAAATACTTCAATGTTCATGGAGAGAAGTATTTTCTTGCTGGCCTACGATGAATAGCAATATCGCATGCGGGCTGGCGTTTAATAATATCTATTTGTGCACAGTGTGCAAATTATAAAGAACATCGACTATATAGCAGTCCTGAACTCCGAATTTTCCGACCAACAATTTAAAATTATAATTTTGTTGAAATTTTGTAAAGTAGTCCATAATGAGTCTATAACTGATGAACGTGTACGCTTCGTTCAAAGTGTAAAACAATGAGTTGTTTACAATATCCATCAGTATGCCAATGACATTTAAAGATTAAAAGAACTCGATTCAACAATTCATAATTAATATTTTATAATGGTCATTATTACACACATACTAACGGTTAAAGTTATAACAATACATGTAATAGGAAAGGTATTACAGCTGTTTATGTACACATTACCGCTAGCTTGAACACATAAAGTATCAACTTATGATAGAAACTGAAAATTAAATACTACGATATATTTTTACAAAGGATACGTTTTATAAAATCAATTTGAGTCAAATTTGACATTCTTTCTTTCTCTCCTCTCACTGTCCATCTATGTGTGTTCGTATCCACGACTTTTATACCAGACCATTGACTTCGAATATAACATGAATAAATCGGGGCTAACCGCCTCAGAAGTGTCAATTTAAGGCCTTTGAGATTTAAAACGGTATAATATAAGGGCCATCGGAAAATTACATAAACCGTAGAAAACACGCAACTTTAATCGTATCTATGTCGGCATAAACAATTAAACATGAATGCAAAAAACGTGACGCTTACATTTATTGGACGTTTGTCGTTAGGATTAAAAATATATCAGTACGATTAGGTGATAGGGACTCATCATCAATATCTTCTGGTTTTGCGTAAAGTTTGAATGAAATTGGATTTCTTTCGTCAGACCAAGCATACAATCCATCTCATAGCAGCTTTCAAATAAATCGGCTATTAGTTCCGCACATTAACTGCCAATTAGAACCTATATTATGTGTTTGCCATCGAATTTAATAAATAAATTATGTACAGAGAAATGGAGAGCAAATCACATGTCTTGTCAGTAAAAATAAAGTATGTTTTGCTTAAATTTCATAGGTGCAGAATGTATTTCGATAATTAATGGCTAAGTAAGAGCATATTTCATAAGATAATAAATATAACTCTTGTGATATGTATCGAGTTTAATGTTGTTGTTTTTTTCACAAAGAAAGAAACACCGTTGTTAAATTATAATTTATTTTACTAGTGATATACACGGAACAGAATATTGTCAGCGCTAAATAGTATAGCTATTATGTTTTGTCATTTGAATTCACTATGATAGACGTAACTTATAGAATTGCGAATAAAGCTGCCAGTTTTCATTTGGTATTGATTGGTGCCGTTTGATTTACATCTCCCGGAAAACTATATGGGCCGTGCTCCGTGAAAAAGGGGTTTAATGCATGTGCGCAAAGTGTCGTCCCCGATAAGGCTGTGCAGTCCGCATATGCTAATCAATGACGACACTTTCTGCTTTTATGATATTTTATGTTTAAAGAAAGTCTCTTCTTAGCAAAAATCCCGTTTGAGCGGAAAGTGTCGTCCGAGATTAGCCTGTGTGGATCGCACTGGTTAATCTGGGACGACACTTTACGCACATGCATTAAATCCCATTGTCACATAGGCAGGCTCATATACTAAAGAAATCAATAATTGTACAACATTATAAATTCCAGTAATAGTGTAGCAAACTTGCCCTGAAGACACATATGAACAATCACAACATGAAACGAGAATAAACTTTTAAGCATTTAATCATTCATTACTTAAAATGCAAGTCCAATGACCATTTAAGAAAGTTACGCTATTGACAACAATATTATTATCGTTTACATTGTCTTTAAAAAATATGGAAAAAAAAATTTACAACCATATTTCAGGCGATGTCAGAGAAAAGAACGGCGATGTTTAATTTATTTCAATGCATTTGATCATGTACATTAAAACATTTTTCGAATTTAATGTTCTACTGATCTTCAGAGTACAGGTTTATAATGAAATTAAGTACACATATAAAACAAACCTTGCAAACTTCATTAGACGAGCGCGTTATTATTAGCCAGGTTAAACGATACACCATGTGTTTCATTCAAGTACTTGTTTTATTTAAATAAATGTCTAATATAAAGAAAAACATTTAAGTTAATATGCTAAGCTGTACTTGTGGCCATAAACATGTTATTCTATCAAATAAAATAACTTAATGCATGTGCATGGGCGGTAGGGGGGGGTGGGGGCTGAAACAAATCATTGTTAATTAACTTCATATGACAGTTTTTTGCTTTCGTGCCATTACTAAAGGCGATGTTTATATGTCACTTTCTATACATCCTTTAAATGTGGCTGAAGAATTATCCGTGAATTCATTCAGGCTATTGCTATCCTGAGAAGTTACGAAAGTTATACAAAAAGAAATAAAAAAGCACGAACTAATCGTTGTTCGGCAATACAACTTCTCCACAAATATGAATATTAATTGGAACTGTTGTGTGGCAAATTTCGGGCAACTTGTTTGCAAATGATCTTAACAGCATAGTGTACTTTTCTCACGTTTTTTTTAAATTTGGATATGCACTATAATAATATATAAAGGAATAATTAAACCCCAGAAGACAAAATCAGAAGAGAAAATCATGTCATCCCCTGCTCGACGTTAATTGCCCCTTTAATTCATAAATTTTATATACAATAAATGATCATACATATACAACACAAAACCAGAGCTTCTTTTAAAGACTATGTAACTACTAAGTGGCTTATTGTTCACAAGAGAATCAGAATTTTCAACCGTTATTATTAGTAGTATTATTATTAATTTAAATAAAACACAATGTTAATGTTAGAATTGAAACGATTTTCATAGCTTTAGTAGATAAAACATATATAATTAAGGAATCTATAATTATGTTTCAATCATAATACAACCACACTTACCTAAAGCTCCAATAATAAAAGCCAGCAGAAATCCTCTATACAAGACTTTAACTTTTCGGTCGTAGGACGGCAAACCCAAACTTTGAAACTCCGGGCATGAGGTAGACAATGGCCATTCTTCTTTCACAAGTATTTGTGTTTTACACAATAATGTTTGTTAAATACGCTCGTAATATTACATAGTTTCGTGGATTATTTTCTAACAATTGAAATGTTATCTTCCGTTTATAACGTGATCAATTAACAACATCCGAAACGTTCATTGTTATTGCCGGAATGAAGATGAGGCGTATGCACATGTTCTTTCGCAATATCATTGTTTATCGACACAATCAACCTGCATTAATATTGATTTAAGCCCTCATGTTTTTATGCCGTAACGTCAGAACTCCACGAGAGTTGTTTATTAACTGTCATGAAAACTATTTGTTGATTCGTTGTACTACAATAAACACTCTGATTATACTCCTTTAATTGACGTTTCGGCATAATGCTTATATCAAAACAATAGAATTTATATGTTAACTACATTTTTACGACTTTTGACTACACAATTTAAATAACAAAGAAAATGTTTTTAAACGTCAAATGACGTTGCACACGATGACGTCATAAATTACGTTATATAAAATGGCGCCAACAATTGTAAAAATTCGCCAAAAATGAAATGACTTTAAATACTTACATATTATGTCTCAATCTTATGTCATATGTGTGCTTTATATATTTAATAAATTGATATTTTATAATAAAATAATACATCATCATATTAAATTATAATTTACCTAAACTTGTTATCATAAATTAAATAAGGTAAACTTATTTAATTAATTGAATGATTTCAATCCATATCTACGTAAAAGATTATAATGATATGTGATTAAATAATCATGTATACTTGCTATTCTATATATCGTATACACATTGAGGATAAGATAAATTGCATAAAGTACTATAATTTTTACATTCATTTATGTTGATGATTAATTATATGAAATAAGGCAAAGCCTCAAAGCGAGCTCGATTAATGTTTAATATAAGAAACTAACAAAAAACTTAAATACAGATGATATTTAAATAAACTTTTTATAGGCACTTCCTAACAGAAGAACGTACGTGGAGTTCTTAAAGACTGGTAATAATATACTATAGGCACTGGTATAAAAAAATAAGGAAATGAACTTGTAATTATTATGTTAATCAGCAATTAAACAACAAACGGACCATATTAAAGGGTTTCATGTGACCTGATGAACAAAACTTTTAGCCCAAAACCCCGCCAAAAAGAGATTGTCACACTATCAGTTGCCAGCCATGCAACCACAGGTTTATCTACGAAGGTCAGATCGGGATTCGAACCCGAATCCACCCATAAGCTGATGATAATGATCATATGATAATTGCCTGGGTTGCTCTACCAATTAAGCTATCTGACCTTTTGAAAAATATATATGTAGACTGCAATGCTGTATAATAGCATGATTACCTTGCTTAGGAAATTTTTACAAAGAATAACATTTAATTGATATTTTGTTATGATTTAGAACAGCATGTTGTCAGTTCAAAAGCACACATGAGGTAATGTTTGAAAAGCCCACAAAAGCTTCTGTTTGTAAAAATGGTGCTTATTTGCCGACTGTGTATAGTTGAGATGAAATCACCTTATTTTGCACAAATCTGTTACAATACATATGGTTCGAATACCAACTGCGGATAAGAGCAACAGAACAGTCCTTGTAACTAAATAACTCTTATATTCTTATAAGTAATTATCTAAACCATAAAGTGACCTATACTTTGATAATTATGTATACCTGAAGAGAAGATAGATCGAAGGTGAAAGTTGCGTAACACATGAAACTATCAACAAATTGAGGTGTAAACAAAAATTGGTATATACCAAGGACATATATTAATCTAGTATTATGTCCTTGGCATTACCTCCTTAAAACACTAAACAATCAACTAGAACATGAAATGTTAAAATTTAGAACATCCAACTGTTGCTACCTTCTCAATTATAATTTTCGGGTGCACATCATCGTCACTGGCATCAGCAATGATTTCTCCATGTTGCATACTATACTAAGATTTCACAAGGGCCAGGCAGCATATTTGTTTTATTTTCCTTTTTGAGCATTTAAAGTCAAAGTAATTTCAAATGACCATAATTGAGGAAAAAAATGCAATGTAGGTCAGTGATAATTATGTTACCCACCAGAATATGTTATTTTATACAATTGATATAACACTTTAATAATTTTACACTTGTAAGTACCAAAATACTTGGATTAAATTAATGTGTATATTCCTAACTACTGTTTAAAAGCCATTTTGGTTTGCGACTGTCACGTCACCCACCGTACTCAAGGTAGCCACTATCACGTCACCCACGGTACTCAAAGTAAAGACTGTCAAGTCAGCAACCGTACTAAAGGTAGCGACTGTCAAGTCACAACCATCTCAAAGTTATTTATATCTTATTTGAATGTTTTAAATATGATTAATCACATTTGATCAAACCTTTTGATTGCTTGAATCAATCACATTTAATAGTATCTATAAATACTGCACTATTTGTAGGCATTATCAAATAATTAATTTAGAATGTTCTTTACCAGAAAGGTTAGCTCAGATATCAATAAGGGCACTATCTCCCTCACTATGAGATATTGTCAAAGGTAGCAATATTTGTTTGAATCATGCCATTTTGTGAGGCATTAAAATTAAGCTAAATTCTTGTATTTTTTTCAATAGAAGAGAATAGATATCTAGAATATAATCACTGATATATTTTTTTTTTGATGAGATAATAAAGTTTGGTCATGTTGAAATGATACTCAAATGTGATTTACCACCTTAAAATTTAAATGTAATGTATGACTTAGACAGTGAAAGAAAAATAAATACACTAGATTTCTATATGAAATGATTATGAAATCGAGTATTTGACTGTGCAGGTTGCTGTTTTGAAAAATTTGGTACCTGAGTACAAGCCGAACTAATCCTGTGTTTGTTCTTCCATGGCAATCGTCCAATAAATACTAGCACTTACTTGTTTTTGTCATCATTTTAAATAAAAAATGCAAGTAGCCGTCATTGTTGACACTTGCTATGTACACACACAACGGCGACGTCATTTGTTACTTGGATAAATTTGGTGATGACGTCATCGAACGGGGAAGTCCCTGAATGAAGACAAATGTTTTACACGAAGAATGCTGATGCTTTATTCGAAATATAGCGCTCTAGTAGCAATAAATACAGAGAAGAATTTTAGAATATTTAAAATCAATAAATTTGATCATTTTTATTTATTTTATCATTATGATCGATCAGGAGACGCTGGTTATTTACTTCGAAAATTTCCAGTTCCGGTTTCGGATATTGCGGATATCCGGTTATTGCGCGCGCAGATACCAAACTTTTCAAAACAACAACCTGTAGATCTACAGCCAAATACACGTGTAACCGTAATGCGAGCTTCGCTCGCTATAAAGTGTTTTTCACACATATTTGTAATATATAGTAGCAGGACATCAAGTTGATTTTTTGTATTTTATCTATTTGGTGATTGTGTTTCAAACTTCTTTATGAATTCCAATTCCTTAAAAAGTCTCGAATAACGGGAACTGTCTCTTATTTTTGTTAGCACTGATATACCCATGTCCTGCCCTCTGTTGCCAGCACCATTGAAATGTTCTGCGATACCGTTAAATGAGAACAATATACCAATGCAGTTTAAGGGTTATACCTATAATCAGACGAACTTTAAACAATATAATTAACAAAGAGCCAATCGAATCTTTGAATCAAGTTATATGGTTAGTTTGCCTTTCACAACTCTTTAGTGGCATCTATCTACTTATGAGTGTCAAATAGGTAGCTCATGTCTATTAAAAATATGCTCAGAAAAAAGTTTAAATATATATCTTTACAAATTGCCCTTAATATGCAATTTCAAAAACAATAATTATGGAACTTGTGCACTGAACTTTCCACAAAGATCTATAACGTTTCAATTTGATATATTATCCGGTTTTCGGGCTATGCTTCGGACAAGAAACCTAGTTGACAGCCGTATGCCAGTGTATACAAATGGATTGCATAAGTATAAGTTTAGTTACATTGATTAAAATGGGAAAGATGTTCAGAACAAATTGCTTTTAAATTGTTTATTTAAAACTTGACCTGTACACTTATAGCATGCGATTCTTATGTCATGTTCTATTTATTCCAAAGCCATCTTACATATTAATACTCACACAAAAACTAGTCCATTAACTTAAAGGTTGAGTTAACAAGAGTCGTGTTTTATATCCACGAATTCTGCTTTAAACATGCGTTTTTTCTGACTTATTTTGCAACAACTTCCTCAACAACAACTCCATCACCGACGACCATCACTCCTATCACACTAACATCATTCAGCACCTCACCTTCACCCAACACTACAACATCATATCCAACACCGTTGATATGCAGGTTATATAATGTATTAATTTTCGGTAATGAGGTGTGTATTATCAACGGTTTAATTGTAACAAAGTTCGTTCATTCCATACATCTATTAATACTGAACTCTTGAATCTGAGCACTATTTATAAAAAATGCATAATCGAATCAAATATTGTTCATCCAATTATCATACTGTTGGTGTTTTTCCAATGTGTTAAATACAGTACAAACGAGTAGCGTACTGGCGTAATGTTGTACGTAAAAATGGCATCATGTTGTACGTATTAATGGCGTAATTTAATGTGTAAGTGTTGTTTTTGTTTTTGTTTTATTTTATTTCGTAGTGAAGACAGAAACAAACGCGGAAATAATCGGACATAAGATAAGATATATACAATAACCACATAAGTGTCGATACGATGATTTGATAGGCGCTAAAACCAGAACCACTCGTTAATATTTTGTTTAGGTTTTCTAAAACAACACTAACTTGTATTTTCTATGTTTTATGACAGGGCCTTCTACTGCAGCAATAGCAGCCGGATTATAAGTAGCAGTCGCACTAGCGGTAGCAGCGGTTGTGATCGTGTGTGTTCTAAGATAGCGGCAAGTTTGTAGTCACTTAAATTTGATACCTTATAGTGAGCGTTTATACAAACTTAAAGCTGTTTTTTACGTGGCAGTTATCATAAATATTTAAAACACTAGGTCGTTGATGCTGAATCATTAACTATTATAAATATGTTTACGATCAACATTATAGTTTATAATATGTGTAAAGAATATAAATGACTTCTTGTTACAGTTTGTAGTATAAACGACTTTCTGAAGATGCAATTGCTAATCAAAATGTATGCATTTTATTTATTACAAGGATATTGTGCTGCGCAATAACAAATAATATTCAAAATTGAAAAACAAAGAAGGTAATCACCAAATATCTTAAGCGAGGAGGAATCCAAACAGAACGCAAACAACCAACGTCCAGGGGCTTTAATATTCAATCACACTTACAGTTGTCTGCAGAACACGGGCACCAAGGACATCGATGAACATAATTACATTCTAGACAAATATTGTGCTTCTACTGTGTCAAGCCATTCCTACAGTGGACAGCATACCAGAGCCGGAAGGCCATATCAACATGGAAAAATTGGACTTGCAGCATCAGAGGGTAATGACCACTTTGTCTTAGAGGACGACGGATGTGTAAAGCAAATTAACTCTAACACTTCCGTTTCAGCAGACGTTCATGACTACGTTGTTTTTGAGAAACACCAATCAGCTATTGGCAACGGAACTGGCGTTAGAATAAACGAAATTAAGCCATACTTCGTTCTTGACAAGTAAGACGGCAAGCTGGCTGATGACATGCCTTTAAACGAAGCAAATCCTTATTTTATATTAGAAAAACAGACAACTAGTAAATCTACACCAATTAATACAGCGAATGCACTTGAGTTGGATACTGTTGATGGAGATATGTATCATAGTTACGAATCACACATACACGGACATTGATGATTCACGAAGGAAAACACCGACTACGATTACAATAACAGGGTATCAAGGGACTCGACAACCGAAATCTCAGACAACGTTAACAACCATCTTAACTCTGCTGGCAACGAGTTTGATCATGTCAAAGGGAAAATCAACGATACGGCTATGGACAAAAAATATGACTTTACGTCTATAGCCGTTATGGAATAAGCACGGCTATAGAAAAAAAAACTTCCCTGATGCCTAAATAGTATTTGCATTGATATATCGTTTTAATATTTATTTGATTTGCGTTTCTTTTTATAAAATGTATTACATGCATATAACGAAATGTTGTATTAAGTCTTGACATGTAATGCACATATAATGCTTTTGTTTTTTAATCATGAATTGTATTCATTATACAATTTTGCGAACATATTGCTTTATTTATTTCTAGATTCCTCATTATATATCACCACCATCATCATCATCACAAATTAAATAGACTTGGTTATTTACAGTTGTGTAACAAGAAAGACATGTTTGACTATAATATTTGTGACATTGATTTGTAATATCAATTATGCGTAGAGTTATTTTGGTTTGTTTTATTATGTTGTAAGCGACTAGAAAATAACATAAAAAGACAGAAGATACGGTTTATTGCAACTATACATATGTCTATTGTATTTAATACCCATATTTTTCCAATATCTCGATATATTCCATGAAAGGGCAGAAAGGGTCAATTAAACATGCTTTTTCAGCAAAACGGTGTATAACTACCCCTTTCAAAAAGTCTTTTTTTGGGCTCACGGCACATATGCCCGCACCCACTGGGACAGCATTACTGTACACCTGGGCAGTCATAATCGAAAGAGCAACTTTCCTTGCATACCTCATTTCTGTATCTAGGCAGCTTATGACATTTGCCTGGCTTTGTCTGAAAAAGACAGCAGTAACAATAAATGAGACACTATAATGTCTTATAAAGAATACGATTTACTTATAATGCTAGATAAATGCCACATTTTCAAATAATTTTGTGCTTTCAGAAATGCGCCGAAAGTGATAATATTAAATGGTATGAGCATTCGTAAATTAAAATCTATACTCTACCTCCATCAACACTATTTTGAACGAACAATGCCCCAAATCTCCGCCGCTTTGTTAAATATTTTTATATAATGGATGCATTTCATTTTATGTAAATAATGTTGTATGCACTGTAACTTAGGAACAATATAATTGATGCTGTGAATACTATGAACAATATAATTTAAACTTTGTAAAAATTGTTCATCGCTTGCGCAAAAACGACAATTGAAAAATGGTAGCACGCTTATTTAATACCTACGCAGGAAATTTCTGTACATCCTACAGACCCGTTGGAGCACCTGCAAGTATTGCATTCCTCCTTGAACTCTGCACCGTCTTCGTACGATCTTCCCTTGTAAGAGCATGGTTTATCTGTAGAAAAAAGTGCTCATTTCTTTAAAACGCTCTACTGGATAGATAATTTGGAATTAATCAATAGACACAACACAATTGAAGATAATACTACTAACGATCGATACCAAACACAGCACTTTAAATTCTGAGAGGAATATTGCTCTGTAGCACGTCGACATTGCAACCCTTAGTTGTATTGTTTTTGAATTTATTTGAATTCAGTGTCCTATAAGCTGTGTTCATCATACCTCGATAAATCGTCCTGATACACAGGTGCCTTATATATTTTGTTCAGATCAGTTGCATGTTTTATCAGTCTGTATTTTGGGTTACTTCATATCACTCAAAATCAACGTTAAAGTCATCATCTTCTGTAGAAATGAATCACATTCAACAAATATTAAAAAGAGCAACGGGGTGAATAAAAGAAATCTGTGTCACGAAACATGCTTTCCTTTCATTAAGCAATACAGAATAGTCTACAAATATATTTATTGCAACAAATATTTATTTTAGAAACTATTATGCATGTAAATGTTATGCCATTTAGAGCGGCTGCCTCAAATGAATAGTTTGGTATTGTTTTTATTTGTTGTGTTAACAATTATTATAACATGCCAGGCGGCAGCTTGAAACGCAAAATAAATATATTGCCAGGTAAATGCTGAATGCAGAGAAGTTTATTCAGCGAGGCCGACTAAACCTAAACCGCGAGCCTTGGTAAGTGGGTCATGTATTCGTGCCGAGCAAATACACATTATGTTAATTTATGCATGTAATGATCGCATGCTTTTGTCATCAGTTGGACAATTAACAAATGCCAATGACTGAAGACCACGACAAACAAACAATGACGTAATTAAACTGAGCGTATGTGCTGTTTTTAACACGGCGGGGATAACATTTAATTTATTACACGGGATGATATTTGATCAATGTATGCTTTATGAATAGATACAATAAGATATGCGTCAACAGTTTGAACAATTCTTTCCAAATAAAAACTATGTAAACAAGAATTTTATAAAATATAAATATAAAATATTTTGGAAACAGGCATTTTTGTCGATATTGGCGTGAAAAGGTGTATTGTTTGTGCGTTATTGAAGAAAAATACAAAAACTTATATAGCACAGTTATCCTTTCAGTGTATGTAGATTGTTGTGTGCATGCGTAATCCAACCAATACTGAGAAATTGTCTATTTGTTGATTTTTTTACGATTCCGTCAAAAATAATAGCTCAATAAAATTAACAAAATATCATTAAACTTTATTTCTGATGAAATTCGATGCATACTTGTTTTAGTTTTTATTCGAAACATGTGTGATAGCAGTGAATGCAAAAAATACAAAACTCTATTATGTACAAGTAAACGTGACTTTTTAATCAAAACCGAAAGATGTATTTATGATGTTTAAAGCCTCAACATAATTGATACAGAACAGCACATAAACAAAAGAATCTTGAACATTTGCACATAGACATTATTCAGTGCATGACAAACACGACATTATGTGTGCGGCGCAACAAACAAAATGATATTAAGGCCATTTTCTTGTAATAAAAACTAAAAATAGTTAAGCATGCAATGTCTTATTTGCGGGTAACTGGGTTATTGACTTATAAAACCCATGTCTGTACACGCAGCCGTCGCGATACCAACATGAAATACAATCGTCCATAATCCGTAACTTTGAATGAAAAGTGTTGCGCCATAATCGGTGACTATCAGTAAATAAAACACGCCTGACGCGTGCTTTTTCTTTTTCTTTTTGGCTACCTGCAATATTTACTTACTTTCAGAACCTGCAGAACATACCACAATCAAAGAACATGTCAGGAAGAATAGCAGCAGCAGATGCATCTACAAACAAGTTTAATGACAATACAGGCGTTGAAAATGAACAAGATGATGGCGATTATAATGATATATCACTGATTACGGTAAGTAAAGTTAAGCGAAGATAGATAGTATTATGTTTGCTTAATTCAACAAGACGTGTTCCACTATTTATCCGTTTTGATAGCATAATGTGCATCTTCCTGTTACGTTGACCGTTGGTTTAATATCTATCTTAGTTAAAATAGGCTTATTTAATGTTGAACATTGATATTAAAAGCATATATTTAAATTCTCGACAAGAAGCATGTTATTCGTAATGTTATTTGAACCCTTCACACATTTTCCCGATTAATACGATTGACAATATTGACGTAAAGATCTTAAATGTAAAATTGTAGAGAATTTGTTATAAAACGCTATGTGTTCCTATTTGTATTGATAAAACGTTTCAATGAGTGATTATAATCATAACTCTTACTTGATGTCATGTTTTAATTGTATTAAACCATAATATTTTTAAACGATTTCACATCTAGTAATTAATGCAAATTATAACAACTGCTTATATTATTATCTAAAACAAATCGAAACACATGCGAGGCAATATTAAGTCACATTTGTCTGACATTCTGGACATCGTCCAAAGATTTAAAAAGAAATTAGTACATTGTTTTTAGTGTGTTCGTGACTGTCTGCTGCGATAATGCAATATTTTATTGATAAATAAGTCATAATTCAATTCGTACACATTCCCAATACGTCTTCTCTATTTTAAACCAGTTTCAAATCCCTGTCCAAGCCAATTATTATCAGATAATTTAAACACATATCACAGATAAAACACATTATGCACATTATGTACAGTTATGTAAACCCTTTACCACTCAGATACGCACATTGATGCATATATAGTCCCTTAGAAATAAAATCATTTAAATAAGAGACGTTTATTGTAAATTTAAATTGCAAAGGCTTAATTTCCAACCCTGAGATACTGATGAGCAGCAGGCAAAACAAAACCTGAACAGACTTCGACTTACATAAAGAAATAAAACCAGAAGTTTCACAGGTAAACAAGTGTCAAAAATTTAAAATGCACTTGCAAGAACTTACCTTGCAGTTTCATCAGTGGAAACGCAAAGCAAAATCATTATACAGCATGGGCTACCGGTATTTATATAGTGTTTGCATTTTAGGAACGGGACTAAAGAGGAATGCTAAGCTTAATGGCGTTTGAACAAGAATTGCTAGTATTTGCGATAAACCCTTTACATGGGAATTACAGATAAACACTATTTTGCATCTAATATTGCATAAGATTTTCTGATGGCACATTATCAATCCTTGCGGGTATAATTATTGTTTGATCATTCAACTGAGTAATCGCTAAGGTAAGTCTCCATATGATCAAACAAAATGCATCTGTTTGAGCTATTAATGCCGAAAAGCACTTGCAAAAACGAGAGGAATTACCTCCAAAGCATTTCCCATGACGATACATATTAATAATCCGTCCACTTTAGCTTGTTCAAATAATCATAATATAATCTTTGCTGGTGATGCTGCAACTTCTGCTGCTTCTGCAACTTTTGTTTCTGATGCCAATTATACTTCTGTTTCTATTGGTAACACGACAACCGCTTCAAATACGTCAAATACTACTGATTCAGCTAATTAATTGATTGTTTTTTATTTATGTATTTACTTTATTATTGAATTATTTTTTTATATATTCTTTAAATTTATAATTTATTTATTTAGTTAGTTATTTATTTATTCATTTACTTATTGAGTTATTGAGTTTATTTATGTATTTATTTGTTTAATTAATTTAATAATTTATGAATTTATTACATAATTTTGTATTTATTATTTACTTATTTTTATTTTTCATTGTTTCATTTTGTCATTCATTTATTTCAAATCTTAATAGACTACATTTTGCATATTGAGAAACGTTTGAACAACAAAAAAACAACAAGAAACAAACAGCTCATAATGATACATAAATAAACCGTTGTTTAAAAGTTCTGCCTAAATATATTACCTTATCACACCTCTGGATAGCTTTTAATGATGCTTACAAACATGTTAATCTCCGATTCACTGCCATTGGTTTCGAGATCAACCTGGTTATCAATGTTTCACCATGTTTTTGCTCGGACGACACGACCCAAAACAAATGAAACATAAGTAACGACTCATCATGTTCGATGTTCATTTCGTTTATAACCTTCAGTCTGAGGATTCGATTATTTTACCTATCAAATTGTGTTCTATTTGTTTGCTAGATTGTGCCAACACATGTTTGACATACATAGTTGAAACCAGCATCTGTATGACCAATCTTCTCTTTCCGTAGAGTGTAACAAGGTAGCGAAACGTACTGTCTATTGTGCTCATCCAGGTAACGTGGTCAAAGCGAATGCCCATTAACCTTTCGAATAAACTACTTTGTTATTTTATCAAGTAGATGTATAAGGTATTTTTTCATTAAGAATGCTATGATGTCAAATATTTTGTAATGTAATCATATATTAAGAGTTTGTTCGTGCCCATGTATTTTCATCTAAACAATTATCCATAGTACGTATGCCCAATTGTTTTGAAATTTCAAATTCTATTTTGAGTAGGTGCTTGTATTTTGTTCTGTTATTTAGACAATAACACACGGCAGAGCTGGGCCGGACGTCTGTTATCGGCCCGCTGCCGACATAACGGTCCGAGGGCCTTTGGCCCGATGGCCATTATGCGGCTAGGGCCGATCATAGAGGTCCGTCCCAGCTCTGCCGTATGGCATCGTTTATATCACATATCCTACTATTGTGGACCTTTACTAAAATATATTACAGAACCAGCCTTCCGTACTTTTATTTTCATTCAATTGTACGAAATGTATGACGTATCTCATGTGACGTAATTTTTTACAAAACACACCAGTTTTAGCTAGACTCTGGATTTTAGGGACAACAATTGGAAGCTTCGATAGGAATAAAATTAATGCTCCGACAAGTCATTGGATTTCGTAAATCGTGCTTTTGGTGACAGTCATTAGCATTCGATACGCTTGTTTAAAAAGTGTGATTTAAAAGAAATAAAGATAAACTGATGGAATAACAAAAAACGAAATAGCGCATTGCTGTAATTTAATAATTATAAGCATCGGATTAAAGTTGCCATCGAGGTGAGTGTGTCTTTTATTGTACATTTTGCTGTTTGATTTATCCTGTTAAAGCTAAAATAGAGGAATCGATCTAGTGTACAGAGAAGTTTCAGTTTCAATTGATATTTGTATTATCCTAACTTTGTGCTACGCGTCATTATAATTATGTTCGATTCTTTCGTTGAGTTGTGGCTTAATTTTATTGATAACCGTCGGTTAAGACTGAATGTGGACGCCATTTTGTTCAGTTGAAGCCGCGTGATCCGATTCTTTTCTGATGTGAAAAATCGGCCCGGCTAAGCGGTCCGATATAATTTATATTGGCCCGCTTGATACAAATAACGGCCCGCTCGCGACGTCATTTTGTTACTATTTATAGTAACGGTATGTTATATTTCACATTAATTAAGAGTGCATTCCTGTCATAGTTTCTGAACTTCATATTCTATTCAGAGTGTGTTTCTTGTTGTGATTGTTTAACTTTATCTTTTATTAAACGTTGGGTAGAGTTATATGTATTAAAATTCATCTTTTCTCACGAGTTCGTTCGCTTAACAATTGTGTATTTGCATCTTATTTTAAGAGTAGGTTTTTGCTATTGTTTTGTAACTTTATCCTCTGTTAAGAATACGCTTGTTTTATTGTTTTATAATTTCACTTTTTATAATTAATGTGTTTTTGTCATAGGTTTGTATGTTCATCTTCTATTAAGAGTTTGCTCGTGTCATAGTGTTATAACCGTTTCTTCGTAGTAGTAATATGGTTATAGTAGTAGAAATAGTAATAAAACAGAAGTATTGATAGCATCATTATTAATAGTAGAAGAAACAACATATATTGCAGTGAGAACAACAACATATAGTTGATGAGTATTTGAGAAGCCAAAAGCAGAAAGGCGATTTACTTGTATGGTGCAGAGCATTTGCCAGGGGCGTAATACTGATTAAGGCTTCATGGCAGGATTATGGGACATGGACGCATTTCGTTTAATCATCAAACGATTCCACTAAGCGATTACTTAGCTTAATGGTTCGACACTTATTCGAAACACATTGATTGAGTGTGTGCATCAAGAAGCACTGAAGCTAAGATGCAGCATGCAGTTTTTCTTTAATTCCGCTGTTAAGCGGTTGTATATTGAATACAAGACTTTCCACATTTTGTTATACATTTATATTTATTTAATGGGCATTTACATGTAAATGCATTATATATTTTTTATATTATATAGCAATCAACGAGATTTATTTCTGATTCTGTCTGTGATATATACGGAATAGTTTTTGAGTATTATATATATTAGGGTGGTGTCGCTCTAGTTGATATGAGCCTAGGTCTGGGAAAACTGGGCTTTATGAATGTGAAGTGGCACTTTATTGGTGGAAAAGATGTGTGTATCTTATTATATGTTAACGTTATTTTTTACATCATAGGGAAAATTGTGATTAACGTAAAGTTGAGAAAAAAAATTAGTGCCGATCGGATGCAACATATTAGGTACATGTGAAAACTTTTACGAATGCCGTTTTTTTTTTATTAAATTACATTCAACAGCATAACTCAACCATGTCTGTGAAGACTTGACTGATTATAGAAGTAGTCAACATATTTGAGTGTGACATTAAGTAAGCAAACTGCTAAAAGCCAATTTAAGATCATGTAATCGCTACAACTAAACACATGTTAATTCAATAAGTTTGTTTATTAAAATACTTTATGCATTACTTGCGCTGTAAACAAAGCTGAAATTTTAACTTTTTTTATTTGTTCGCAAACTTTACAGTAAAATCCTACACATGAAGGTTTAGAGCTATAAGAGTTAAGTAGAAAAGGTAAAAAAATACTGCTCAACAGCTGGCTAAAGTTATAGGTTTCGGTCAATGAATTTCATAAAATCCCTGAACACAAATGTTGTTTTAACCAGAATTGTCTAAGCAGCAACAGGATCATAATTCTACCAAATTGCTGGCAAGAATTGTGGAATTTGAACAGTGACCTAAATAGTGACTTCGAACATACGTGTGAAGTATAAATTTAAAACTTGCAATGTAAACAATGATATGAAGATGTTGCACGTTTAAAAGTACAAAAAGGTGCATAGTTCTGTTACTTGATAGGTCAGAGCTAAAATTTCTCTCCTGATGAAGTGTTTGTAGTTCAATTGTTTGCTTAATTTTATAGGACATCTCGTTTTACTGCGGGGGCGTGGTCCCTTTTAAACAAAGTGGTATGATTTGAACAATTATTTACGTGAAAAACAAGCTGACAGTATAAACCAAATATTAATTAAATACAGTCAAACCTGACCTAGATGTCACCTGAGAACAGCGGTCACCTGCCTACAGCGGTTAGTATAGATTCCCCCGATGAAAATCATTATAGATAACATCTGTCACGAGATAGTCATTTAGAGTTGCTAAAAGTAAGCACTCAAATCAGTCTTCGTTGTTGCCCCTTACCTCTGATGTCAGCTCGATATACGGTACTAGTGCCAAATGTCGATGTCAGTGCTGGCTCAACATTCGCCCTAGCGCGATTTTCGGGACTAGTGCCGAATGTCGATGTCAGAGCTGGCTCTATATTCGTCCCAGTTCATTATTCGGAACTAGTGCCGAATGTCGATGTCAGTGCTGGCTGAACATTCGCCCCAGCTTGGTATTCGGGACTAGTGCAGAATGTCGATGTCAGAGCTGGCTCGACATTCGACTTAGCTTGATAGTCGGGACTAGTGCCGAATGTCGATGTCAGTGCTGGCTCGATATTCGTCTTAGATTGATATTCGGGACTACTGCCGAATGTCGATGTCAGAGCTGGCTCGGCATTCGCCCCAGCTCGATATTCGGGACAAGTGTCGAATGTCGATGTCAGAGGTGGCTTGATATTCACCCCAGCCCAATTTCGGGTCTATTGCCGAATGTCGTTGTCAGAGCTGGCACGACATTCGCGCCAGCTCGATATTCGGGACTAGTGCCGAATGTCGATGTCAGAGCTAGCTCGATATTCGTCCCAGCTCAATATTCGGAACTAGTGCCGAACGTCGATGTCAGTGCTGGCTCAACATTCGCCCCAGCTCGATATTCGGGACAAGTTTAGAATGTCGATGTCAGAGCTGACTCGACATTCGCCTAAGCTTGATATTCGGGACTAGAGCCGAAAAACGATATCAGAGCTGGCTCAACATTCGCCCCAGCTCGATATTCGGGACTAGTGCCGAATGTCGATGTCAGAGCTGGCTCACATTCGCGCCACCTCGGTATTCGGGACTAGTGTTGAATGTCGATGTCAAAGCTGGCTCAACATTCGCCCCAGCTCGATATTCGGGACTAGTGCCGAATGTCGATGTGAGAGTTGGTTCTACATTCGGGCCACCTCGGTATTCAGGACTAGTGTCGAATGTCGATGTCAAAGCTGGCTCGATATTCGCGCCAGCTCGATATTCGGGTCAAGTGTCGAATGTCGATATCAGAGCTGGCTAGATATACGTCCCAGCTCGATATTCGGGACTAGTGCAGAATGTCGATGTAAGAGCTGGCTTGACATTCGCTCCAGCTCGTTATTCGGGACTAGTGCCGAATGTCAATGTCAGAGTTGGGTCGATATTTGTCCAAGCTCGATAATCGGTACTAGTGCCGAATGTCGATATCAGAGCTGACTCGATATTCAGCCCAGCTTGATATTCGGGACTACTGCCGAATGTCGATGTCTGAGCTTGCTCGACATTCCCCACAGTTCTATATTCGGGACTAGTGCCGAATGTCGATGTCAGAGCTGGCTAGACATTCGCCCCAGCTTGATATTCGTGACTTGTCCCGAATGTCGATGTCAGAGGTGGCTCTAAATTCATCCCAGCTCGATATTCGAGACTAGTGCCGAATGTCGATTTGAGAGCTGGCTCGATAAAAGTCCCAGCGTGATATTCGGGACTAGAGTCAAATGTCGATGTCATGGCTTGCTCGATATTCGTCCCAGCTCGATATTCGGGACTAGTGCCGAATATCGATGTCAGAGTTGGCTTAACATTCTCCCCAGCTCGATATTCGTGACAAGTGCCGAATGTTGATGTCAGAGTTGGCTCGACATTTAACCCGGCTCGATATTCAGGACTAGTTTCGAATGTCGTGTTCAGATCTGGCTCGATATTGTCCCAGCTCGATATTCGGAACTTATGTCGAATGTCGATGACAGAGCTGGCCCTAAATTCGCACCAGCTCGATATTAGGACTAGTGCCGTATTTCAATGTCAGAGCTGGCTCGATATTCGCACCAGCTCGATTTTCGAGACTTGTGCCGAATATCGATGTCATAGCTTATTTTATTCGATATGTTTAGAAACATGTGTTTCCATGTGAAGTAGGCTATTGTCGTTCTATAGAGTCATAGACACAAATGCAATTGTAGTAATCGGAAACAAGCCCCTTTTCTCTGACATCCGAATGCGCTGCGTTCACTAGCGGCGCAGACTTTCATGCCGGATGCACATCACAATCTGGTCAACCAATGCGCTCCGAAATTTGGCAGCTTTCCATATACAGCATTTGAATGTGATATTATTATTACCATATCTACAGGAAATCGCGCATAAATACTGTTTTGTCATTTTCAGTTAAGTGGAAGTCATTTAACAAAGCACTTTACATTTATCAATAAAAATGAATTAATAAGTATCGTAGTCTATGGTTTAATGAACAATAATTATGAGGTTTGAAATAAACAAATTAGAGCTTTTTCTCACCATTTTGATAGTGTTAAGGGCTCTATATTTAAACATGAACAAATCAAACAATACATTATAAATTTTGGGACTGGATTTGGGAAACAAATTTTGCCATCGATGATATAGCAGAATAACGGGTATATACTCGTTCAAGAAAAGTATGTGTCATGATTTTTTATAGCTCTGCATCATATCTGATGTTTATTGTCCCATTTATAACATAACAACGACAGTTTGCTTGATTCTTATATTGCTTATTAATTTGTGTGCAATTCAAATAAGAACAATATTTTACACTGTTGTGTTCAGATTTGGACTATTTTTTTCATTTGTTTGTGGAAGTTTTACAACTTATACAAATATATTTTGGCCGAATAAAATAGGCAATACTTTCTTTGTCAGTTACAAAGCTTACACTATCAGCGGCAGTACTCAATCAAAGACAGTGAACTTGACCTTTGCATATCCATAATGAACTTTTGTTTGTTGTGAACATGATTTTGAAGTTCGTTTGTATACAGAAACATTGTTAGCGTTTACATAATTTGTGATTGAAGGTTATTATTGCTGTGTTTTTTTTACGAATCAGATTGTATCAGGCTACCTTGCATTCAGTTTTGTCTGCCCTATAACGCCGTTATATATTCGAAGTAAGGTGCGAATACATTTTGATGCGAACTACTTCGGTACCACAGGGTTTTAACGGGTTTAACCGAATGACATTTCACCTGCAGTAAGAAGGTTTGTCGTACGAATCACTCATCATGTTGACATATAAATAAAAGTGCGTTGATATTAATAATAATTTATTATATTATTAATTTGTAAATACATTTGATCAACCTGTAAATTTTACGTCATGACATAAATGTCAAATGATTGTGACTCATGACTATGTAAACTACGATGATAGTTTTCAATTTTTAAACGAAATATTCCGAAGGACTAACTGATCTCAAACAACTTCTTTAAAAATATAAAGCAAAACTTTTAAATGATTAAGTTACAATTTTAATATAGTTCGTTCAGTCGTTTATTATTCAAACAACAAAACTTTTTGTTGCCAGGATGCGTGTTAAAGGTATACGTACCTCAACTCCAAATCGCTGTTTATTAGCCAATGACAAATGCTATGTCTAATGGATGACTGTTATCTTCATAAGCATCAGAACTCTAAATAATTGTTAATAATTCAGTCATCAACACATCGAGCTGTAGATGAATGTTAATTTCACACGAATCAAATCTCCAAATAGTTTATTGGCCGCTTAAATCATGGTTCATCGTGCATTTGATTTTGGAAATAAATCTGGGGAGAGCAATACCTTACACGGTACAGTAATAACTCTACTCTAAAGTGTTCTAACAAGAAAGTTTTTTAAACACCTTTTTGTAAAACCTTTCTGGAATTGAAAGAGAGACAAAAGCAGAAAAAAAAGGAGAAATCACATTCCATATATAAATGTTCATAAATCCAATATTTAACTTAATGTATATACTAGCGCTTAAACCAAACATGTTATCATCAACAACAGGAGATTCGCACACAACATAAATCCCGATTTCTTACACTTGAGAGCACCCTACGTTTCGATATCGACCTGGACGTCTCCTTTGGGGGTTCCGCTGCGTTCCTGACAAAAGCATACCGACCCCTTGCATCCGGTGGGGGCGTAGTTTCCGAAGCGGTCACATGAGAACAGCCGACCAACATGCCCGTTTTCTAGTAGGCGTACAGGTCACGCGCGCACTCTGTGGAAGTTGCACAACACGTTAGTTTTAACTAGTTTAAACCTATGTATTTAAACTCGATTGCATAGAAAGCCCAAGGCTTATTTGAAACGCTCCCGAGTCCGTTTCCTGTGACTAGAACCAGTACTTGGTGTCTATGGGGGAGATCTAAAGAACGCTCCCACAGTGGCGATCGAACCTGTGACCTCCCGATCCCTATGCGGACACAATATCAACTTCGCCACGGCGACCTTATTTTAAATTATACTGTTTTATTTCGTATGTTCTGCATACGAGTGTTTGAGCGCAGTGACACAGCATCAGGAAAATGGAAACTAATACAAATTGCAAATACGAAATTTTATATCATTCTTATCATACTGTAAAATACCTGCACGTTTGATTGGTGTGCTTTGAAAAAATGTGGAACATCATCCGAATGATTTCTTCTACGTTTGGACGTACAGATGTCCATGGTGATTCAATTATAACAAATACTCGTATTACATCGCATATACCACCTTTAATATAAGTCTTTCTATTTTTATTCGAGTATCATTATTGCTTAAATGATTTTTTGATGCAATCCACATCATTGGTATAAGTCTTTTTTTCTAAACATGACCTTGAATAAAAAAAAAATCTTTTGGGCCTTAGATTGGTTTGCAACATGAAGTCTCAGTAGTTATATTTTCAGTACATGTCTACTTAAGGCAGTCCATGTCTCTTCTCACCTGTTGACCATTGAACCGGAAGTCTGAGAGCCGTCTTGAGAAACTCGGAAAGCTCTGAAAAATAAACGGCCAGTTTCCGCGTTTCATCACGGGCTTTAAATAAGGCACACTGAAGAAGTTTTTTGTATTCCCTATAGTTTGACCGACGTATTCTGTCAAATTGCTAATGCGTCAGGAGAAACGCATAAAGCCATGACATCTAAGTAACGACTTTCCGAAAGTCATCTCACCGGATGACATACCTATTTCGTTAACCTGCGAAAAGAAAACGTTAATAATAAGATATAGTTGTTTAAGAAACTTTTGGTTTTATAAATAGTTGTTTTAGGATGAAATGCGTTTTTGTTTTGATCACATTTTAAAAACTATAGCGATGCGTAATACCAGAAGAAGACACAGAAGTTCTAACTAAGTGCCTCGGAACTACTTCCCAATGAAATCACCTTTGAAGTCAAACAAGGATCGCTCTAGTCCCACAAGCCTCCCTGCAGCGTCGTATTGGGCATCCACGTCCGCAAGCTTGGCAGAGCATGGACCTTGAAAACAGTAAACGCATTTTATAACGTAATAACCCCATAATGAACAACATGCTTGTATAAAACTGTTTGATTAACAAATTAATTTACATGTAAGATGTCTTTCTTTCCCGAGCCTAAAGAACTTTTTTTCTGGATAACTTAATTGTTGACTTTAATGGTAAAATATTTAAACAAATTATCGAGATCCCTATGGGTACTAATTGTGCGCCACTTATAGCTGATCTATTTTTACATTATTATGAAAGGGATTTTAAGTCAGAATTATCAAAATCTTAACAATTACATTTTTTGATTCAACGTTTGAACCTAGCAAGAAGATACTTTGGTGACATAATGAACTTAGATAACCCATATTTTAAACAATATATTCACAAAATATACCCAAAATAACTAGTCTTAAATAGATCATGTCAATCCAATACAGATGCTGCATATTTAGACTAACACCTATCTATTATTTATAATATGATTACGCTAAATTTATAGGACAAACGGGACGACTTGAACTTTGAAATTGTTATTTTCATTTCCGAGATGGTAACATCCCTCAAGGTCCATCCTATGGTATTTACATTTCGCAGTTGGTACGTTACACCAGAGCATGTTCATGTGTTAAAGATTTTAATGATCGTAACCGTATATTAACGAAGAAATCGCAAAAACAAGTTTTTGTGTGTATTATAACCTACGAAGTAAAATTCGCTAAATTTCACTCAAAGTATAGTGATTCAATATATACTGTTTCTTTAAAATGGCATTTAACTAATGGAATTCCCCACCCATTATTTTATGAAAATGTTTTGAAGCGTGTTCGCAAATGTAAATATCTTACAGCAAATGTTTGTAATACACTTTTTAATTTAATTAAATCATTTTTATCAAAAGAATATGATTCCGACGTACTTAATACACATACTTGTTAGTTTTCGATTCATTATATCTTTCTTCTCTTAAAATTTGGAATTATTAATGGAATGACCCTTTTATATGTCGCTTCTAGAATGTTCAATAAACACAGCTGGTTTTATTAGTAATTCGATTTGACAGTAATGCTCCTATAATAATATTTGAATGTGTTACTGGTGACGTCATCGTGTCATCGCTTCTCAATTAGGTCATTTGATCTACTTTTACGGTCTCAGCTAGATGCATAGGTCGCATGTTACGCATGTTTCTTTTTGGTGAAACAATTCTAAATTTCATTAGATTTATGAGAATAGGTCAGTAAGAGAACACGATCTGAATGTGTGATATGTCGGCGTAAAATTTATGTCATTATTAATAAATATGTAAAATATGTCTCTCTCACCTCATAGTACATGTAGTTGACTGTTATCGATCAAGTTGTGACGTCACGGCACGAATAGTTAAAGTTTGTCAATATAAATTGCTAAAGGCAAGATATACTCGTAAACATGAGGTTTATGTAGTCATAGATGCATACACGCAAATGTAATGATGTCAAGCTGTCATGATCGACGTTTAAACACAACGCTTTTCACAAAGTAAAAGCAGACTTTTATATATAAACTATATATTAATGTGTATTCACTCGGAGGGATTTTGCAAGTTTGCTAAATGCGGAAAACATTTAAAGTTAGATAATTTACATGATTCACAAAGCACTTCGCTTTGCCGTAGAAGGTATGGTATCCGCCTACCGTGCAGGTGGTTACAGGTTCGATCCCCACTCTTTTAGCATTCTCTAAACGCAAATTACTAGCCGGGAAACGGACAAACGTCTCAATAAGCCTTTGTATTTCGATGCAATCGAGCTAAAATAAATAGATTAAAACTTATTTCTTACATATACAACATGGAACTAGTATTTAGATAATTATAGTAGGTAAATATCCCGTCTTATCCGCAAAATGTAAAATGCAACTATCCTGGCCTAATATTAGTAGTGCGTCTTGGTAATTAGCATGCATTTTTTATATTACAAAACCACGAATGTCGACGAAACTAAGAAAGTAAAAATAGTATTCCAGACAGCCTCGGGCACAGTCTGCGAATTTCTAAAACTTTTTTTGACGACGAACCCGAACGTTAGATACAATAAAACGCAGAACTTAAGATGCGTTACGGGGAAATCACGGATCCACAATATGCATTGAAACTTTTAAGGAACGTGAGACAACGACCGGGGGGAAAATGTGGCGAATTACGGGGAGCGTCTATTAATGATAGCAAAAGACGCGTGCGGGGTTGACCTAGACGATAGGGACCCCATGCAACGAATAATAGTAGGTAACTTCATTGACGGATTAAACAATGACACACGAGTTTATCTTTGTTAAGGACATAAATCGAAACTGTATTCTTGGGCGCGATTTTTTCAACCGATTCAGTGCTCATATTTATTTTGACCTCAAACGAATACGAATAAATGGAGAATATATTCCTATTGAAAATGATATACACATAGCTTCATTAGTCAGAACATGTCGAACTATTACTATTAAACCTTACACAACAGTCACTACTATGGGAAAGGTTAAGCGAAATTAAACCTTATGTGAAGGTGAATATGATCTACATCTTATATCAGATTGTATCAATGATCAACCGGGTTTTTACTTAATGGACAGTCTAGTCACCGTAACCGATAATAGACGATTCCCACTCTGTCTGGTTAACAACACAGGTCAAACGTGAAATTATGTAAAGATACAATCGTTAGTAAACTTGATAGGTCATTTGAAGTCAATTCTATTTTTCGTCAAAATAAAGACGATACCTCTGTTGAAGATGGTAGTACAGATTTAGAATTTACGTGCAATCCTAAATACACTCACTTAATAAAACCAGTATTAGAACGAAACAGAGATCTATTTGCAAAAAGCGATAAAGATTTAGCGCCAACTACAGCTATAAAAGCAACTATTGACACAGGGGATCATTAACCAATAAAACTTAGACCTTATCCAACGCCAATCAAGCACAGAGAGATTATAGGAAAAACAATACAAGAAATGCTCGAAGCAGGGATAATTGAACCATCAAATTCGCCTTGGTCATTTCCGGTTGTATTAGTGAAACAATCCGACGGCAGTTTAAGGTTTTGTGTAGACTTTCGACAATTAAATTAGATAATTAAGGATAATGCATGGCCACTACCGCGAATTGATGACATTTTGCCAATACTTGGTGGATGCAGTTATTTTTCAAAACTTGATCTTAAATCGGGATTTTGGCAAATTCCAGTCGATGAAAATTCTAAAGAAAAGCTTTCATTTACTTGCGCAGGAAATGGATCATATCATTTTCGTGTCATGCCATTCGGGAAAAAGGTAGCACCTTCAATTTTTCAAAGGTTAATGGACACAGTGTTAAAGGGGTCCGAATCGTTTGCAATTCCGTATTTAGATGACGTCATTATTTTTTCGCGGGGGGGGGTGTTACAAAACACTTAGAACATATTCAACTTGTTTTGGACCGACTGAGACAATACACGTTAAAATTAAAACTTTCCAAATGCAGTTTTTTAGAGGAAGAAACCAAATATCTAGGATTCATTCTTAACAAACAAGGTTACAAACCAGATCCTGGAAAGGTAAGTGCTATAAAACAAATTCCTGCTCCACAGTCAGTTAAGGAAATTCGATCGTGCATAGGCATGTGTGGATTTTATAGGCGTATTATTCCAAATTTCTCCGAAATTGCTTCGTCGCTCATTGCCCTAACTAAAAAGTATGCACGATTTAACTGGACGACTGAATGTCAAATTGCGTTTGAAACATTAAAAGAACGTTTGACGAGTATCCCATCACTAGGTTTTCCTGACCGAGATAAAGGTTACAGACTCTATACAGACGCGTCGAATGACTGCATAGGGGCTGTTCTCTGCCAGGAGTGTGATGAGAAAGATAGCATTGTTCCAGGTATACGAAAAGAAAGACCGATACATTTCTTATCGCATAAGCTTAGTCCGTCTATGCAAAAGTATTCTGTCATTGAAAAGGAAGCATTCGCTCTCGAATACGCATTAGACAAATTGCAAATTTATGTACAGGACGCCCCGGTGACATGCTTTGTTTACCATCGACCATTAATGTATTTGCTAACAGCGAATTTAACTAATAAGAAGTTACAATCTTATGATCTTGCCATTTCGGGTTACAACGTAGATATTCAATACATTTCCGGGTGTAAGAATAAAGTAGCAGACATGTTGTCAAGATGTAGACACGATAACCTGGACAATGAGTTAAGTGAGGATGACTTATCTCCAAATATGGATATCGGTAAACATGCATATGAAGTACGACATTTAAAGGACAATTCAAGTTCTAGACGACGTATGGAGGTAGGTGCTGTTAATTTAAACTTAATTAACCCAGAAACTGACGCATACCAACCTGAACAGGAGAGAAAGGGATCAGTTATTCAACCAGAATACATTGACACCAAAATTGACATGTACAAAGAACAGCGGGACGATCCTAATGTAATAAAGAAAATTACCGAGGTTGAAAACAATGAGAAAGATGGATCATCATCAAGGTACATCATTATAGATCGGGACGAATATCCTATACTTAGATTATACATTCCCATTCAGTTACAGAACGATCTTATTAGGCATTATCATGATAACTTATCGCATATGGGAATAGACAAATGCTATTATTCATTTAAGCGGAAATACTTTTGGCCAAACATGTATAAAGATTTATACAAATACGTAAACAGTTGCCAAACTTGTCAAGAAAGATCCAGGTCAAGCACAAAAGTACCTATTCAAGAAACTAGAGTTTCACACTCAAGTGGGATTACATGGTCAGTTGACACTTCTGGACCGTATAAGGAAACGTTATCATGGAATAAATATCTAATCACTTTCGTAGACGAAAATTCAAAGTGGGTCGAATCATTTCCGGATAAAAGCAAACACGCCGAAATAGTAGCACATCTTTAAGACGAGATCATATCTAGGTTCAGTTTCCCGTATCAAATACGATCCGATAACGGAACAGAATTTTGTAATCAAGTTATTGATTATATATGCAAACATTACGGTATTTGAAAGATCACCACTTCAACTTATAATCCTCAAGCAAATGGTCAAGTAGAACGCATTAATCGTACTCTGAACGATATGATATCTAAACGCTGCAATGAGGAACAAAATAATTGGGATCTACATGTAAATGCTTGCTTAGCATCAATTCGTACTGCTCCTTCTGAATCTACGGGTTTTAGTCCATTTGACCTTATGTCTGGACGTGACCCAGTTCTCCCGATCGATACATTATTATAACCCCGACGGAAATATCTTGGCGAAAATACTTCCAGGTATCATATTGAAAATCTACAAAGGGCAATGCGAGAAGGAGAAGCGTATTCTAATGTGAAAAGTCAAAACAAAAGAGAAATCAACGGGAAAATTTAGACGCCAAGGAACCCATCCTAGATGTTGGACAGGCGGTTATGATCAAGAATCATGGACGTACCAGTAAACTTGACAGTTATTACATATCCTATTTCAAGGTAATTGAACAGATTACGCCTGCGACATTTAGAGTTAGAAACGTAGTAAATGGAGCGGAACAAACTGTTCACGCTAGAAATTTGAAATGTGTAGACATAGAGACATGGGATGTACCGCAAGAACGCCTCAAGGAAAGTACAGGTTAGCGTAAGTCTACATATGTCGTACCCCCGAGTGATGAATACGACTCGGAGGTTAGTATAAATCCAAGTAATAGTGTAGGGAGTCATGGGAGCGAGTCTGACTTTTCTAACACTGATGATAACGTTCCGTTAGCTAGGCTAATTAAGCGACGAACGTACGAACGTAGCGACTCATCGGATAGCGACATACCGCTTGCCGAATTAAAGCGAAAATACGAGCGCAAGGCAGAGCGTATACGGCAAACTGAAGCCGGTAGGAAATCGGATAATCAGGCTTATACCGATATGGAAGTTAATATGGTAGGCTTAAGAAAATCGCGACGAGACCGTCAGACTACTAGCGACATTGTTTTAAGTTAAATAAGGAAAATGTTAGATTAAAGTAACGGCAATTATTATCTAGGTAATAAACTATATTTTCAGAGATATGGTAGACAACGCCTCAATGACGAACTTACTATGGACGTTGACATTAAGTTTGGGACTGATAAGTTGTCAACCTATTGTCCGACAAAATGTTATATTTGTGCCAGTTATCACCTTCTCCACGACACATGCGACATGGACGAAAAGATTTGTGAAAGATTTACTACCTTATGACAATTTCTTGGACACCGTTCAACATGACTTGACGACAACAGAGACGTTATCGAGAACTCTGACGAATAAGTATTTACCGACCAATAGTTATAAATTTGTGAATCTGTATCTAAGTGCTATTCAAGGACTCAGTGTGGAGTTACAACACTTATAAAGTATGTACGTTGAATTACTGAACAAAGTAAACAATAACAAGTTCATCCGACAGAAACGTGGACTTTTCGATTTTGGTGGAGAAATTCTTAGAGCTTTATTTGGAACAGCCAGAGACAGTGACGTAACTAAAATCAAGTCAGTTGTGGAAACTCTACATCAAAGGCAACAATGCATAATGCACGTAAATAAACAACTTTATCTGTACTTAATATAACTAGCGCAGCGGTAAACGAAAATAGAAATTCAATAAACGAGGTACTCCGAACGCTATCACAGGTTGATGTGCGATTCAACAATTTAACCACAGAAGTTAATGCTCAGTTAATTGAGACGAACAATTTTATGGTTACATACTTTCACTTAGATTTATTGATACATGAGATCAGAGACCTTCTTAACAGGGCCACTTTACTGTATGGAAACTTAGATAATCAACTTGCAGCCTTAAGTTTAGGACATCTTTCCCCTAATATAATTTCCTCGTCACAACTTAAGTCAATACTTCTGACTATTTCATCGGAATTACCGCCGCTTAGTAAATTACCATTTGACTTTGAAATAGATAATTTGGATTATTATAAATATCTGCCGTTGACAGGAGTGGTTGAAAATAACAAAATAATTATGATAGTGAAAATACCTATCAATGAACAATACGAACAATACAAAACGTATCGAATCATTAATATTCCGATAGCGCACAGTAACGTGACCCACGGACCTTTAAGATTAAGTTCCGCTACAGCACGTTATGACATACCGTACGCTGGTATAGCTGTTAATTCTCAAGGTAACAGTTATGCTCTATTGGAGAATGATGATTTAATAACTTGCTCTAAATCTCCATTTTGCCGCTTTACTAAACCATTATATCATGTGGGTCTCTCAACCAATTGTGTTATTCACTTATTCATGAATGATCTTGAAAAGAGGAAATCAAGTTGTAATGAGGTCATGGATGTTAATGCTCAGCTACCTAGGGTAGAATATATTACCGATGGTTTATGGGTCATCATAACATTAAAACCATTAAGGTTATCTATTACATGCAAACGAGAATCAAATCTTGAATCTAGTGGGAAACAGGTCAAACAACCATTTGATATTGTTTCAATTCCTGCCGGAATTTGAAACCAAGGTCACTGTCACGGGCGATTTTGTAAATGTCATGACAAAGACGTTGAACATATCTGCAATTTCTATTTTGCAAGATTATAATGAGAAGCTTATTACTTATGATCCCATAGATATACCTCGGCCGTTAACAACTCTGGACTATATTCCTATGTCGTCCCTAATAGACGAGATTCAATATGCACAAGAATATAGGTCAAATGCACATGTAAATATTATGGCCATTGTATTGTCAGTAGTAGTAGCTATATTATGCATAGCGACTTTATCATTGTATTTATGGTATAGATGTAAAAACAGAGAGTGTGTTAGGAAACGCTTAAGGTCTTTTTTAAGAAAGTCAGAAACCGGGGGAGAACCTGGTGGGGGCTTGATGGCGAAAGCTGTTGCTTCCGCTCCTGAGGAGGAGAGTCTCACCGAGATGGTGGAGCTATCAACTAAGCCAAATAAGAAAGCGTTAAATTACATTTCTTTATATCCTAATGTTGAGGAATCAAGAGTGTAATGTTCATTAAATATATGTCATGTATCTTTTCATAATCCTGAGGGAACCTTATGAGACACGTGCGCTTCGGAGAAAGAAATGCAATTACCGTAGGCCATCAACAACATGGACTGATGCACCACTACAACACGTATTTCAGCGCAGTGGAGATGAATTGCATTTCACCGACATACAAGACTGTCTAGCACATGTGACTCTTATTTAGTGTATTGTGAAATAGTTGTGTTCCCAGACATTAATTTTAATGTTGTAGAACAGACTTATTTAGTACAGATGTGTATGTGGTGATGGTTGTATATTGCACACTCTTGACGTATCCACACTCTCGACGCACAATTTTTAAAAAAGGTTTAAAAGTCCATATTCAATACATTTACATAGAAAAAAATAATTACAGGTTTAATCATTTTTTGTTGGGTAGGGGCGTATGTGACACTTTTGTTCACGCAGTGAACTAGATAGCTTTAAGCTACTGAACTTCTGGAACATTTATGAAAGTTCAAGTCACCGAACAAATTGTTATTTGCCGGTCACAGCATCGGTCAAAGCATTTAATTGCGATATTAAATATTCCCGAACTGCCTGAAAACGGGGTTGGAAGGCGAATTTAGACAAATCAGACAAGATGATTGAAAGTTTTGTTTACATTAAAACCCAATATAGACACAATTTGACAAGATGATTAAAAGTTCTGTTTACTATCTAAAACCAGATGTGCAAAACTCACGTTGTAGCAAAATGTGTCCAGTCGGTATATAAACTCGACGTTTTTCCTAAACTATGCGCAATACTTTCGAGTAGACTGCAGGATATCCCAAGTTGCTTCAAGGGAGTGCAGTGGAAATTTGGATTTATACTGTTGTCGCTTTTCGTAACACGTTTCGTTTCGTTCTTTTATATTCTTGAATATATTAAACTATACTTGTGAAAGATAACGGATATATCTTATAAAATACATTATACTGGAATTGTGACTGTTTCGATAACTGATATATATATATAGAAGAACATATCCTATATCTAAGAAACTTGAATTGTGACTGTTATGAATTAAAGAACGGATTACCACTATACGATCAATTAGACATTTATTTCTGATATATTGAATGGAAGATAGTATATAATAACAATACAAGTTTATCTGAACGGAACGTCTTTGTTCATTTATTAATCCCGTTTCAAGAGATTTAAAGAACCCAAGTACACAGAAACATTAAGTCGTAGGGTTACAATATACAACAATTTCAAACTCTGTTTCACTGACGCTGCTTAATATACCAAGAAACAAATGTTTACAGTGAATTTTACCGTTTGAAACAAATATTACCGATTTATTAACTGATATGCCCATAGAAATGTATTGAACAAATATCAAATATTCATATGATTTTTGCTGCGCTTGTGTCAATTGTGATTTTGTGTGTCGTTTCGAAATTTTTCTGTACAAATACAATAATTCAATTTTTGCATGCAATTTAACGCGTGTTGACCTGTTCTATTGTATCAAATCAAAACATGCAATATACTAATCACAGCAACCAATATCAACTGAGTCTGGAAGCATGTTTGCTACCATTATCTTGTTTTTGCATGTTTTCCCAGTCAGTGGTATTCCATCTTCTAGTTAGGAACAAAAAACTGTTGGTGAAACATTGGAAACGACATTGACCTTTGTTTTCGAGCCGGACAATTCGTTATTGCGTACGCTGTTTGAGTGCCTTTTAAGATAGGTTTTAATGACATACACTTTTGAGTTCTTATATATTCGATATCGAAACTTCGCTTGTGTTTGGTTCACAAATAGATTGAAAGATAGGTAAAATATAATATATTCAGAAGAAGAGTAGGCAAAACACTTCATCTCTTTAGGATGCAATAACGAAATGATTTTATTCTACCTTTAATAAAATTTTCATCGTTAGACTAAGTGCAGTTGTAAAACTTAAGTAAATAAACATTTATATTTAATGAATTTTTATGTTTACAATATTAACATATAAACCATCATCCTACTTGACATGAATCCCTTATATATTTACAACTTTCTGTTTATTAATCACATAAAGGTTTTCAAACTACTCTTACAATCAGGACATGAAGTGATTCATAAAGAATGTGTGCCATCCTTTCTTTGAGGTCGTATGTTGCAGTTGCAATTACACTTCCCGTTGTGATAAGAAATCGTTTTTCGTGACCATTTGAACTGACGTTGACCCCAGGCTTGAAGTTGTCTTGATGCTCACATGCAAACCGAAGGGAATTGTTTAATGCACATGTGGATCTAAAAAAATACCTGACCCGATTTCAATTTGGACACTCTTTAGAATTAGTCTTAGAGCTTATACAACAAAAGGGAAATTTTGTAGGAAAACATTGATTTTTACGTGGATTTCATGACACGTTTAGGTATATATCCATTAATGTTGTATTTCATTTGAAATAAGGTTTCAAGTTGCATGCAAAAGATAAATAATTGGGAAGTAATTGTGTTATATTATAATTACGAAACGCTTGCCAGAATAAATCGTGTTTATGTTTCCTTGTTGTATAAGCATATCACCAATTGTTGTTTTTATACATCTTGATCGTCATACTTAAATATTTCAAAAATCTTGAAATCAGTCCCTTTTTATTCCAATCACTTGCGTTATGGTGGTTATTCACCTTCTGACCTTGAATATTATCGTTTTGCACAAGGTAACACATTTTACAATACTTAAAATTCATTTCGCAATTTGTTGACAGAAGATCTTGATAGTTCTAGTCCAATATATGATAGCTTTTACACGCTTCGTTGGATCTAAACATGATAGACATAACTAATATATTTGCTCTTCATGCTGTCAGGTTTCGTCTTTAAAGGATGTGTGCCTTTTGATTTGCATTACCTTACACCATATTTTACAGAAAAGAACACAATTCATATACAAAATATATTCAGTTTTAGTAACATCCCAACCAACAAGTGATTCCCTAACAAAATGTGGAAATATACACAATCAAGCACGATTTTATTTTAGCATTTTATTGTTTAAACAAGGAAGGACTTTAAAACGATGTAAATTAATGTGTAACATTACATAAACTACAATGTATATATCAGACTCATTGTTTTGTTTCACAAACAATTGAAACATAAATATGAACATGTCATAAATTTCTTCCTAAGGATTGCTTCTTTTAAGTTTGTCCTTCCTTAAGTTAAAACGTTATGCGTTGGAATGACTGGGAGGCCGGTAAAAGCACATGACAAGTTGATTCAAATGTAATATTATTTTTCTTCCTATAACCAATGGCCATGTTTGCATGCTACTTTCGATATGTGTTTTCGTAAGGAAAATTATATTATCTGGGAATATTTTCAGGCGATTGCTACCCTGAGATGTTAACACGGTTATATTATTGAACATTCAAAACGAGCATCATGTTTTATTGCTTGTTTCTTTGGGAAAACAATCTTTACGATTATTATGAATGTAAATTGCAGTGTTTGTTGGACATGTATGATAGCACTCTTATGAAGAGCGATACTAACAGCTTAGTTTAGATTGTTAAGTTATGTCGATACAATTTGTTTTAAAACACAGCATCAACATACAAAAACCGCAAAACAATTTTGGGGGTAAAATTTGTTTTACAAATGGCTTGTTATTTAATTTTATTTTGAGAATGGTACCTATAACATAACACTCAAACATAAAACATAATTTTACAAAAGATGCATCCTGTAAAATGTACAACTGATTATCTATTTATATGAATAATGTGTGTTCCTAATTATTAAGCTGCTATGATTATAATTGTATCTACACTGCACTCAATATGAAAGTACGATTCGATATTGAGAACCCTTAATTTGGTATAAATCACTTTTTTGCTTAAACATGTCTTACGTTTAGTGCTTAAACTTTTTAATTAACGTACATGTTTCAGTACAATAATACTAAATCTAATGCTTGTTTATACCATATTGAAAACAAACTCATTTTCGTTTGTAGTTCAATGTACATGATAGTTTAATTCTTGCTTGAGCAAATATATCTCATTTTTCATTGATGAAAAGCTAGATGCATACTTTGACAAAGAAAGATTTGAAGTATAAACATGCTTTCAGTGTATTGACACATTTCGGAAAAAATTTAAAGGCGACCAACGCCCTGTTTGTATAATATCTTAGTATAATACCATAGTAATCTTTCATATTACATGTTTCTACTCATGCTTATGTATTAATCTTTTCTACATATCGGAAACGTGATATGATGAATGACAGCAGCATACTGACACAAGCGTTCTTTTTTCGATACTCAATAGAATTGAATGTTGTAAAATTAAAATCCATGACAACTTAGCATTTATACATATAATTCCCCAAGCAGCATTTTTATTCAATTAATACGACCTGTTGTTGCAAATCTGCACACTATTTTACGAGTTTTTGTTTTATAAATATATCACAAATTACAGTCATCACTAATTTGCTCTATACAAATCGTTTTTGTTTTGCATTGAACGATTAGAGAACTAATGAAAAATGAGTTTTAAATTGCGAGTAATCACTACGACGTGAAATAATAGTGAACATAATTATAAATCCCCAAAAGGGTCATTAATATCCATTGGGGACTTTTGTTAAAACAGAATTTTAGATTAAGAACGATGGCAAGTCAAATAAATCAACCTTTATTTGGAACACGTTGATATACATAATCGTTACCATACATCATCCTTATGTTAATGATTCACAAATAAATAGTTACATTAATTAGGTTTTGTGACAATACATGTGGGTGCTGTATCAAAAATTATGAAAATCTGATTTTACAAAGCCTACAATATTTATCAAAAATTGTGGAGGATATAAAATAGAAACGAACTGGAATGCCAAATATGTTTCACATGGTATAACTAATACTTGTTTAAATATCCTAGTCGTTTACTAGAATATACACGAGTATTAAATAATGCTAAATGCATATGAACACCTCCTGTATGAGACAATCATTAAAATCCATACGCATATGCAATATAACTACACATATATTTGGTAAAGAAACCATCATTCGAAAGGCATGGCAAACAAATACATTAACCTTATAAAGTACAAATTTATAAAGTATGTTTCGAAAACTTGTGGCTGTGAATTGTGTAGATGTCGATTATATGAATTCATAGAAAAACAGTACGTGTCGATAAACAAAAGATTTAAATGTTCATGTATTAAGGCATTTTCTTTCTTGCCTATGACGAATACAAATAGTGCATGCGGACTGTCTTTTCAGGACGTTTGTGTATACACAGTGTGACAATTATATAGAACATTCACTATTTATCAGACCGACCTAAATTCCGAATTTTGCGAAAAACCATTTTAAATTAAAATTTGTTAAGTAGTTCAAATTGAATATGTAACTGATCATCGTGGACGTCTCGTTTAAAGTGTTAAATAATAAGTTGTTTACATTATCCATTATCATGCCGATGACAGTTTAAGATCAAAACAACTCAATACAAGAATTAATAATGAACATTGTATGATGGGCAAAATGCCAAACATAGTAACGGTTTAAGTAAACGTAAAAAAAGGATAAGTAATAAAGCTTTTAATGTACGCATTATACCTAGCTTGAACACATAAATTATCACCTAATGATATAAACTGAAGATCATTTACTAAGATACACGTAGTACAAAATACGTTTTATAAAAGAGTCCAAGTTGACATTTTTTTTGTCTCTCCTCTCTCTGCCCATCTATGTTTTTTTCGTATCCACTACTTTTATGCCAAACCTCTTACTATAAACATACCATGCATAAATCTGGACTCACCACCTCAGAAGTGTCAATTAAAAGCCTTTGGAGATCGGTCCGGTATAGGGGCCATCGGAAGATTACATTAACCGTAGAAAACCCACAACTTAAAATGTCCCTATGTCGGTATTAACAATTAAACATGAATGCAAAAAAACAAGACGCATATATTCGGTGGACGTATGTCGTTAGGATTGGAAATTTATCTGTACGATTAGGTGATAGGGACTCATCATCAACACAGTCTGCTTTTTCATCAGCTTTGAATGATATTGGTTCTCTTTCGTCAGACCAAGCATAAAATCCATTCCATAGCAGCTTTGAAATAAATCGGTTATTAGTGTCGCACACTAACTGCCAATTAGAACCCATAATACGTGTTTGCCATCGAATTGAATGAAAACATTATGTAAAGAGAAATGGATGTCAAATCACAAGTCTAGAAAGTAAAAAAAATAGTATAATTTGCTTAAATTTTATAGGTACAGAATGTATTTCGATAACTAATGGCTAAGTAAGAGCATATTTCATAAGATAATAAATATAACTCTTGTATTATGCATCGAGATTAATGTTGTTCGTTTTTGTTTCACAAGGAAAGACACACTGATATTAAATGCGTAATTTAGTTTACCAGTGATAAACAAGGCACAAGATTTCATCAGCATATTGTCAGTGATGCACATGATAGCTATTATGTATTGTCCTTTAAATTCACTATAATAGACGTAACTTATAGAATTGCAAATAAAGCAGTCAGTTTTCATTTGTAATTGATTGGTGCCGTTTAATTTACATCCCTGAAAACTTATGGGCCGTGCTCCGTGAAAAAGGGGTTTATTGCATGTGCGTAAAGTGTCGTCTCATATTAGGCTGTACAGTCCGCACAGGCTTATCAGGGACGACACTTTCCGGTTGTATAATATTTTCTGTTTAAAGTTAGTCTCTTTTTAGCAAAAATACAATTTGGGCGGAAAGGGTCGTCCCTGATTAGCCTGTGCCAGGCTAATCTAGGACGATACTTTACGCACATGCATTAAACCCCCTTTTCACAGAGGCAGGCTCATATATATATATAAAATGAATGACTGTACAGTACTATCAGTTTCAGTGATAATGTAGCAAGCGTGTACTCAAGAAAGATGGGATCAGTAATTACACGAAATGTGAATTTAAAGATGCATTGAATTACATGCAATACCAATATACACCATGTCAGAAAATGACACGATTGACAACAATAATATTATTGTTTACATTGTCCAGTAAAAAAATATATAAAAATTAAAGTGGACAAGATATTTCTGGGGATGTCAGGGCAAAGTAAAAACGAGGTTTTCGAGTTCAATATTCTACTGATCTTCAGATTACAGGTTAATAATGATAAAAAGTACAAATGTAAAACAAACGTTGCAAACCTCATTATAAGAGCGTGTTATTAAAAACCAAGTTCAACGTTACACCATGTGTTTCATTCAAGTTCTTGTATTTTTTAAATGAATGTCGCAAATACAGAAAAACATTTAAACCTATATGGTCAGCTGTAAGATTTGCTAGGAAACATATTATTCTATTAAATAAAAATAACATGATGCATGTGTATGAGCGAGGGGGACTTTATTAATTTGGTTCATATGACAGTATTTTGCATTCGTGCCTTTACTAATGGCGATGGTTATATTGACTTTCTATACATCCCTTAGGCCCCTATATATGGCTGACTGATGCACCATGGAATCCTTTCAGACTATTGATACACTGAGAAGTTAAAACAGTTATACAAACAGAAACAATTAGCACATACTTATCGGTTTTTAGTTCTTTATAAAATTCAGCAATAACACGTTCTTTTAGATTTGATAGGCACTATTATGTCACTACTAAATAAATAGTAATGGAACATAATTAAACCATCAGAAGAGAAACTCTTGTAATCCCACACTCGTCGTTGAGTGCCCTTTCAATTGATCACTTTCATACACATTAAAGGATCATACATATACAGCACAAAACTAGCGTTTCTTTTTAAAGAACATATAACTAATACGTGGTTAACTGTATACAACCGAATCAGAGTTTCCAACCACTTAGACAAGTTTAAATGAAATAAATATTTCAATCATTTTAATTCCGTTTCATTTTCCAAGAATTCAAGACCATGAATTAAGTTGCACAAATTACAGATCAGTGTCGTGTATCTGCGAACGAAGTCGTAATTAGTTTTGAAAAATGCAATGACACCTAGCTAGTTTGAATATTCTTGTAATGCTGAAGGCTGAAACTTGATCATTCCGATTACGATGTTGAAGTTAAAGATACTAAATGAAATCGATGTTTTAAGAACCGATTTTAAAATGATATAAACCACGTAAATATTTGTTAATATTTAGGAGTCAATAATATAAGTATAGGACTATAATAATAGTTTCGTAAATTCAGCAACAATTTCAAGGAACTAATTGGCTGTTTTCCAACAGCCCACAAAAGGCACACGGCATTAAACACAAATGGTGATATAGATAAGATGTATTCACTGTGAATACAATTCTAACTGCCCGTATTTCGTGTTTCTTTCTGGTGCGTACTGTTTGTTAACACACTATAATGAATTCGTGTAATGTTTTTATTTACTGTGAAATCTTATTCAGTCTTCTGTAACCATGTCATCTTTCTACCAAATATCTTTTTTTTTAAATAATCGCAGATGATTTCACAGTAAAATTTGGAATCATACACCTCGGAATAACAGTTTATCGACGTTATGACTAATACTACTACGCAGGTGCGACATAATCATTTTCGAATTTTATTGCATTGATATAACCATTGACCATTGACTCAAAATGAGCTTGAGGTAAATCAATAGAAGTAAATCTTAAGGGAGTAACGGAAATGGTTCCAGTATTTATAAACGCTTGTGTTTCAAAAAAGCACGTATACGCATTGGCACCCAAGTATTGTAGCCGTTGCATTATTAGTTAAACAATGTTTTATGTACTAGTATATGAACAAATCCTATCAACTACTCGATGGTATATTAGAGAGTGTTCAAATTTTGCATCAACGAAAATTGTTCTGAAACCCTGAACGAATTGAGCATACAATTTGAAATTGATTGTTCGTTAAAAGTCCAAAAGGGTTAAAATGATATTTTACAGAACGTTATACATTTTAGGCTTATGCCAAAATCAATTATAACTTGCAGCAAAGTTTTATGTTATTCCAATAATTCAATAGATCTGTGTATGGCGTTTATGGTTTTGCCGTTTAACCCTTACAGTGCGGGAACCGGATTTTGAAGGCCTTTGCAAACAGTTTGGATCCAGATGAGACGCCACAGAACGTGGGGTCTCATCAGGATCCAAACTGTTTGCTATTCTGATAGTGTTCTTTAAAAAAAATCGAATAAAATGCTAATTTTAGAAATTCAGCAGAAGACATTTTAGCAGACGACAAATTTCCAAGCATGCAAAGGGTTAAAGCATTCTAAATAAGGATGCTTGAAGAATCCAGGCGCCGTGTTCACAAAACGATTTTGCAATCGATTATCGATTTTAACTGACATCGATTTTCATTTTTGCCTATCAACTACAATGGAAATTCATTTTCAATGACAAGCAAAGTCGATTTTCGATTGCAAAAAATGTTTTGTGAATACGGGGCCCGGGCAGACATTGCAATCAGTTTTTAGCTAATGTGTGTTCCGCCGTAAACATAAACGTCGCATCAGCCTAATTTGGTGCAATGATGTAAGCAGCAACGGCTTATATCATTTTCACAGCGCCAATGGTTCCTTTGTATGTCTAGAAAACTCGGATACGTTAATCTTCTCGTATAGCTTCCATATCAAGGGTTGATATTAATAATATGTTAAGTAAAACTGATTATGAGCTTCACTTTAACGTCTCATAACAGCATTCAATACGATAAACTGCATGTTATGTGTGGACTTACATATAACAAATAAAAAGAACGTACGAAACGGTTTCTAGAAATTAAAGCCATTCCTTTTGCTCACATTACCCGTCTGTTGAAATACTCGAATTTTCACCGCTGTTAAACACGTCTGACCTTTTACAAATTGGTGGTAAACGCATCTAGATCGAACTTATTTTCCTAATGAACGATCGGTTACAGACGAATCGTTATCTGTTCGATGTTTAAAATCTCGTTAATAGATCGTTACGCAACTTTTCAATTAACATCAAATGCACAAACAACGCTGAATATGCCGGAAATTAAATGCGTATAATGCGAATGAAACAAAAAATATTAAATATATTTACAATAACGCATCTTAAAAAGTGGTTTGTGGAAGGAGATAAGGTCATACATATGCATACATATGCAATTGTGTATTCTGAAGTCACTGGATACTTTTGAAATCATATTAAACAATGGACTCATCCGGCCAATCTTATAAATAAATTTAGAGATTTAATGTGCTAGTGACGCAAATGTTAATTTGACAAGAAGATTTATCAGTTAATTTAGAAACAACATGTATCCTTTTTAAAAAAGCTTTTTTAATGATTGTCCTGAAAACGTAGTTAGTGCTTCCGAAAAGTAACATCCATTATAGAACGATTATAAGTAAAAAAAAGTGTCGCACTTTTTTTTAAAAATCTGGATTTTATTATTTTCTACATTTACAATGGTATTCCATCGCTGACTATAGTCTTGCATTAAAAAGTATACTTTTTTGTTTTTACTCTGCTTTGTTTCTGAAAATAATCATACAATAAACATCAACTATACGAAAAATTATGAAACAATCAACATCAATACCCGCTAGTGTGTATAACTACAGCTTGCAAATCATTTATCCCCACTCGTTTCAAGGCCATGAGGTTGCTCCAGCCTGCGTCGCCGAAGATAGCTGAAGATAGCATGCCGGTCACTTGCCTGTCAGTAAAGTAAGTACCTTACAGACGATTTATTTGAGAATGGTGTGCATTGAATATGCTACATGCTCAGTGACCCAGATAAGCTGCCTATATGCGTCTTTTACCCTATTAAAATGTTTAAAAACGCAAAGAAATACAATATCATGCGTATTGAAAACGCAACCAATTTGACTTTAACAATAGCTTCAATCGAAAATTCTTTGCTCATGTTTGGTATATCCTCTTTGCAATTATTATCGCCATGCGACGCCGCTTTTATTCAGCAAGCGTCTGGATGAAGGAGCAAGAAAAACAGTCAAAGTTTTTCTGCGGACTAGATTTCATAGTTAATTACAGCATCTGACCAAATAATGACATACATGCGTTTTCAATCTGATTTCATCCGTCGCTCATTGTGCATGTATTTGTACAGCGTCTGTACTTTCAGTTTCTATAACGATGCGAAATAAAAATATCTAAGAGAGGTCAAAACACGTCCGCGATTTTTGCGCCTTAATATCAATCGATCACAAACTTTTTGAACCAAGAAAGCAAGAGCCATTACGTGTTATCGATTTTTTAAGTTTAAAGTTTATATTATGGACAGTTTCCAGAATTAAAGATGTTATGAAACATCATTTTAGTAAAGTTAATTATAATAGTTTACAGTTTTATTGAATCAATACAAGTGTTTAGCTTGAACAGAAGTAATCTGAATCTAAATGGATACGTTGAAGTGACCAAGATTGGCTTTTATTAAAGCCACAACAGCCAGCGAATTAAATTATGATGACCAACTTAAAATAAATACGTAGTATGTATGTACAATTATATATTCAGGATCGCCCGAAGTAAATTGCAAAAAAGGCCTCTATGATCATTTTTATTGAAAAAGACAACAACCAATGATAATTGTTGAAATGTGGAAAAAACTGTCTATTTTTAAGCATGGTAATAAACGTATATATGTAAAGGCCTACACATTTTTAAGAACATTTATTCGGATGGTATCGTTTTTAGTTTTCGGTGACGTGTTAGGTATTGCGTTTGATTGATTTATATCTTTATGAGCTTAGCCGCTTAGTCGCTACGTAACTTTTATGTTAAAGACCTGTCTGACGTATAAGGATTTAACTGTGAAATTAGTGATTAGAATTGTAAGAACTTACTAGAGACCTTTTTTGAAAACGAAATTAACGATGAGTTCTTTCAGATGTTTGATTGAATTAGTAAATGCTGCCCTTAAGCGTTATGAATGCGATTTAGGTATAATGTTCATTTAAGTGAGCCGTGCCTTGAAATATTGGTTTGCGAAGAGAAAGTTGATGAAATATATCGACGACTAAAGTGTTATGCGTCATGAGATGAAGTCGCCCTTTGCCATGCGATTATTATCAAGATTATTTTAACAACATAGTAATGTTTCGACGCTGAAGCAGTATTGCTGAATATATATTGACCCATGTACAAAATTTACAGTTAACAATTTCAAATGACATTTTAAATAATATATACTTGTCTTAATGCGCTTAGTTGTTCATTCGAAACGCCTGCATTAGGTAGACTTTTCAAAAGTGCGCTTAAGACGTTTTGAAGATGCGAACATGTATTAATGAGTGATGTTATAATACACCAATACATCATAAATTATACCGTCATGAATATGCAATTTAATTTGAATATTATTTCGGTTCTATAAAACAGCGTTTTACTTTCGAGTCTTACCATTTAATAAATGATTCGTGTTATAATTTTGAACATACTCTGTCGTTGCGATTGAAAAGACTTATTCATTATGAAATGAATTGATTGCTGTTGTATGATTACATGCAATACACAATATTGAAATCACAGTTGAAAAAAGTTGAAAACAAGTCGTTATATGTAGTTGACTTAAGGGTAAGGGTATAATTTTTCAGATACAAGTATCACCGGAAACATTGGCATTTTTGTTTGTTTGTTTTTTATCAGAAAATGTTGCCATACCGGTATTTATGTTATATCCCAATGGTCAGCTATATTACTCAGACTTTTTCAGGTTTATACAGATTTATTATAAGTTACAAGAATTCAACTAATGAAGACACTTGACACCTGCTCTCTTCTCTTCAATCGGATCTCAATATAGCTTATGGCCGGGTCGAGATACATATGTTAACGCTTTTGTAATTTGATGTGTACCGCTTGACCGACTGAACGACTAATCGTGAATTTGTCAGTATTTTACCAACCACACTTTATAAAGCAATTTATTTCATTGACACACGGAACATTATTTACTCCTACTTTTGTATTTTTTCAGATATACATCCCTAGCTAATTATTCGAAAACAATCATTTTAAAAGATTTTATCTCTATCAAGTGGAAACAAAACAACCTACTTGGTATTCGCTTTGTGCATTATGCGATGGAACTCGTGATATTATAGGAAAGATTGTCGCCATACAAAGTTTCAGCAGAAGGTGTCTATCGATTCATGGAGAAAGGTTGGCACCATTCCTATTAGGTCTTTTTTTTTGCAACCCACCTGTATTTAGGAAAAATATTCATTATAAACTATTATTCTGTTTTGACGTACTATTCAGTATGAATTGAGCGAAGAGTATGACAAGAAAATGTATGCAAGACTTCGATGTTCGAAACTAACATTTAAAGCTGTGAACATGGTAGAAATCCATTATTGGCTTCACATATCTATTGTTATATAATATAGTTTTAATTAAAAAAAATATTTGTGAAAACCCCTTTGTATAACCAATATTATACAAGTTTGAAACAAACACAAATGTTTCTTTCTTATTTTATATACAATGCTCGTCATATCAAAATAAACACAGGCGTTAAGTTGTTTTCATATATCACTGACTTGTATGGATACTGAATACAATGTCGACGTTCCTTTTTACCATGCTTTTTATATATTGCAGTTACTTATTTGAATGGCAATATTTGCCATTTAATGTGCGGTTTCATTGTGTAACATGTTTTCACAAGCACATAGTGTAAACACTATCGTAAATAGATCTAACCTAAATTATTGAATACATCATGAATATACTAATAAATAATAATAAACATGTCATATAATTTCAAAGTAGTATAGCTGCCATGTATGCGATGCACATAATTGTGCGCGTGTTTCGTTTTTAAGCCAAAAATAAATTTTTCAATTGAAACATAAGAGCTTGTTCAATAAGTGTTCTTCAAATGACAGTGAGTGACTTTATTTGACTTCCCTTGCGGATTTCTTATTGTGCATGAAAACCTAACAGTTATCTAATTTTCGACCTGGATCTATCGTTCACAAATGACAGCTGGACGTTTTCATCAGAGCCCATATGTCAGATACCAGACAATCGCCTACTAAATTATAGCATCATCACCATGTTTACGGACTCCTGAAAAAATCTATTTGCAGAATGGTCAAAAGCGTTATCACTGTATGTAGCACAGTTTGAAAAGTTTAAACAGATACATTTACCGAATGAACTAGTTTAAACAACATACTTTTTTAAGGTTTAATATATTTATATCTGCCGATGTGCAACTAGATTTATCAAATGTATATGGTAACATGCGTTTTAAAAATATCAGCTTCTATGTAAATATGTTATGCGTATGAGCGTAAATATCTGAATCCGTATCGCGTTATTTCGATGTTGCTTGTATATATCCTAAGAAAAAACAAATCTTCTTGCTCTACATTATATTCCGGGCAATTATGTCCTTACAAGTGAGAACAATCTTCTTAACACAGTTTGCAAACGAGTTAACATTATGAGGCAACCTTTAATGTTCTTACTAAAGAAATACTTGACAAAATGTCAATATACTGACGTTTTTTGACACCGTACGTGGTAAGTAAGAAGCCGTGTAGCTTATAATGCGCGTCATACTCGTTCTAGCAGCATTTAATTGCGAATTAATATTATATCTCGCGCTTTACGTCAAAAGATTGCACAGATGGTGGTAATTTATGCGCTTCATTTAATAAAATCCACCAAATATACACACGTAAATATAGTGCAGTGGATCAAATATAATAGTATATATATTAATTGAGAAAAAAATTATAGCATTCTTCAAACCTGCAAAAGGTGTTGAATTGGAAAACAACAGATGGCAATATTTCTTGAGAAATTAATCGCAGCCGAGGTTCTTTTATTAATGATCAAATACATGTGTACCCTTTTCTAAGTAGACAAAGAGCAGTTAGTCTCACACATTTATCAGAACAACAATTGTACATCACAATTGGAAACGAGACATTATTTTGCCAATTGTTTTCCTTTACGGTCAACCGCGCATTTAGGCCTACTTATAACAGCCATTAATTTGTGAACGTTTGGGCAAAATCATTACAGCAAACAACTTATTACACAAACGTTAATGACGTGCTAACAAATGCAACGTGCATCATAAACAGCGCCATTTAAAATGATACGACGTTTGAAATAACAGCTATTAAAACCGAACTGACACTATGCTTTGCATTTGATTGTACAATCTAACGCAAATTATACACAACGCGAGGTACAAATTCATGCTCACAAAACCCGAAGAGCAATTATACAAAACCAGTCAAAATTTAGTGGACCGAAACTATTGGCCGGGAATTTTGGATGATCGCTTCTAGCATTATCGCAATTTCAAGATACAAAAAGTGTTGTTATGAAAGAGCTTGGCAGTAACCATTAACCCTTTCAGTGCGGGAACCGAATTTTAAAGGCCTTTGCAAACAGTTTGGATCCAGATGAGACGCCACAGAACGTGGCGTCTCATCTGAATCCAAACTGTTTGCTATTCTGATAGTATTCTTTGAAAAAAAATGAAGAAAATGCTTATTTTACAAATTCAGCACACGACATTTTAGCAGACGACAAATTTTCCAGCATGCAAAGGGTTAATGTTGCGACAGAGCAGAGTAATCTGGTCCGACTATACGCTTTGCAGATTCGTCATTTATCGTCGGTGTGATATTTAATGTTAAACATTTAAACAAAATAAAATGCAGCGCATATATATACAAGTTAAAGACAACGGAAAATTAAAAACAACGCCGAGATTATTAATCCGGATAAGCAATTTCTTATTGACATCAGATCGTGTGAATAATGCTTTTTTGATCTACATCTGAATTGCATAATGTTGCTGAAAAGGGTTATCATATTCAAGGCATTAACAGATTGACAGCAGTATCATTTTTTCAGTTGAACTTATCCATTGCTTTGTATATATAATCGCTTCGTTCAACAAATACATTCACACTTTGGGTGATTGGAAACTCTATTGTAACGACTTTATTTCTCTAATACAGTTTAAAAAAACAAGATTATAATGTCAATATTTAAGTTAAAGTCATTAAATTGTTATCTTCCTTAGCATTTAGACAGTCCTGTTATGCATTCTACTTCTACCAACATTTTAAGATTTTTATACAGATGGTAATACTTACTATTTTTTCCTATTACCAGATGAAACTCGATAGCATAACTTCGATCGCATAAACGTGAGCTTTATACTAACGCTATTTTTGCAGATTTGGTTTTTTTCCTAACATTTGAGATCCTGTTATTGTTGCAGCAAGATTATACAAAAAAACTGTATGTGTTAAATTGTAATATATTGATAACATAGGTTACAATAACACAAAATAGGCAAAAAATATTTAACACTGAAGACGAATTTCATTTAATGCAGCAAAAAAAAATTAGCTCCCCGATCCGATTGGGACAAAGATATTTCGTACATAGTTTCCTACAACAACCATAGCATTCGCGTTTTTAGTTAGTGTTCGTGTGTCGTATGAAAATATATCGTTGCAGGAATTTAAAATGAACCGTTCAACTAAATTTAGATTCAAATCGTACATGCATGATTTACATGCTGGCGAATTGGACTGTACAGACATTTTCGACATTAGAATTAAATATCTGGCTTTTTTCGCATTTTTCGACACATGTTCTTCTTCACTTTTATTTTAATTTATATTGAAATATATTTTTAAATAGTTTTTTACCCATTGTATATAAATTTATAAATATTTGACAACATCGTATAATCTCGCTTTATCTACGGAAAAAAAATAATCAAATAATGCGATATTTGATATTGAGTAAAGGAAATGGGGAGAAAATAATAGGATAAATAAAATATTATGTGAGTTTTGGATAAAGATCAAGTTAATCATGCTCGGCTCAAATAAGCCCCGCGCTACCATGGTTCTAAGCCCCGCATGATAAACTTGATCTTTATCCAAAACCCACATAATATTCTCTTTATAAATCCTACAGTTCTGTTTTAGGTATTAAGGCAGTGGGGACCTAATGAGATAAGGAATAGTCGGACGATATCGCCGTATTCGGAAAGCGTTTCGGCTATTAGCGATATATACGTTAAAGTCAGGAAATTATACTAAATACACGAACTAAATTTGTATTTTTTTATTTAAGACTTAAAGGTGCTGATCTATTCAAGATTTAATAACTATAAAAGTAAAATATTAGTTAAATTAATTCGTTTCATAAAATATTTTTGTTCATGACGTCACGGTTGTTGACAATTCTGGAGCAAAATGAAAGTACAGAATCAAAGCGGGCGATTTGCAACATCGAAAAAGAAGCAAACACCGATCGACAACGTTGTGTACGATCACAATTGTTAATTTACCGACCTCTGCGATTGGGATCAGTGTGAAAATGTCTCATGTTAATGCTATTCGCATTTGCCAAGTGGCATGAAAGGAATAAGCAGAAGTGGATGGAGGGAGGGAAGAAGATTGATTGAGCTGGACGTTTTGCTAAAAAATCTACAGTATTGTAAATGTTGCAATCTGGGACCCATTCCTTTGACAAGATATAACATTGTTGGCGAACTACAAAAGGTACTCAGTGGTTATTTGAACGTTGTTTGTGAACATCCTGACTGAAGAGAAGTCAACCGTGTTGCTAATGGAAAGCAGCACCATCTAAAGACCAGGGGAATGCCATGCTTAAACGTAAATACAAAGCTTGGAACAAGTATGCATGTCTTCATTTTCCAACCTGCTATTCATATCATGTTTAATAATTTAACAATTGGCATTGATCTTTGGACTTCTTACACATGTTCAGACCCATTAAAATTCCAAGTGTCATTCCCAGTGAATATCTGTAAGACTGTTTATTGTGTAATATATAAGGAAACAATGTCCATCATATTCAGATTTCAAATTTAGTTTCGCATGTGTGTTGTTAAATCTAATTGATTGATCATTCATGTTATTTGATAATGTAATGATGATACCAATTGATTCTATAAAAGAACATTGTCATTATGAAGTAACTACAGCATTATTGTGTTTGCATGTTCTGTTCAATTTCAATTCTCTTTCTAGCAATCATTGACAGTTTGGGCGGGCCGGTGAAGGTAAATAACTTCCTAACCACTCTAAACATAAAGCCTTTTGCGAATAGAAATCTTTAGAAGATGAAGGCTCTTGATGGTTAGGCCATCCAGAAAAATCTCAACTGAGTCGTTTAACAAGGCTGCCATTGATGCTTATGAGAAAGAAATGGAGTAAGTGTTAAATTTACTTTAAATGCCATGTAATTGACTACTATGGTGTCAAATTTTAGTATTTGTTTCCCATCAACTATCAACTGTCTGCTTATTTCCTTTTTCAGATGAACATGAAACATATTTATAATAATTATTTGATTAAAGGAACTGTGTTCACAGTTTGGCAAAATGACAATTTTTTTAAATATTTTAAACCAGAGCAGGCACTTTTTTTAAATAAATATCTGTCATTGTTATTATGACTGTTAAAAGCTATCCCAAATAGAGCAGTGTTTTTTTTGGAGTAAATTCATAACTTTTAGTAATAAATCTTTAGGAGGAGCAAAGGTATATTAAAATTCTGAGCTATGCATATAAATGGTTAATACATCCCTGTTTATTCTTTTCAGAGAAGTGTCGCGTCAGGAATCTAAAGATGAGCAAAATGCCATGGCGGATGACTTTGAAGATCTTGGAGTTTGTCTTTTACCAGACGAATTACCATGATTCAACTATAGTGACGAAAAGTGACGGAACGAGAATATATGGCTTTCAAATGACACTCGGCCAGTCAAAATCAAGCAATTTCTTTATACTGATGCTAAATAATGTTACATCTAGTTGTCATGTATATAAGTTGTATATTATTGTGCCATATATAAGGAACATTATAACTTCTACATATAAATGCTACTTAATATTGGAAAAACTGTACATTTTGTGTTGAACTGCGGCTGTATTCATATGTACCCTTGGCCTTAATATTGTATTATTAATTGTATTATTATATCACTATTAATCCAAAGTTGGCTAAATTATTTCATATGTCAGGGTTTATAGCTGTTGCCTAAAATAAGCAACTAGAAAACCCCAAAATAGTAGTGATATACAAAATTTTACTGAAATTCATGGCGTGATAATGAATGGGGTAAAGCATACTTAAAGTGTAATTTCTTGGTTAGGAAAGGTAAAACTTCCTAAAATTAATTAAGAGTGTAGAAAAAATGTTGTTTGAAATAAATATGAACAATATATGAATTTCATCACACTAAAAGTGACATAAAACGTAATTAAAGTTTCCTGTCACTGAACGATGTGTTGTTGTTTTTTGCCATTTTATCCAGATTAGTGCAAATATTATTGGAGATCAAAGGCACACTCCGCTTTCTATGACACTTTTTCATGCTTTATCTACTAGTACAATCTATTGGAGTGAGTTTATTAAAGTTATTGTCAAAATAAATGTATATCCCATTAAAAATACACTATATATTTTAGATATAGGGTACATCCATAGAAAACGCCCGACCGAGCGAGTCAATGGTAGGTGTATTCAACCAAGTATTAACAATTGACGGACTGGTAAAAAGTTTTAAAATTGTGCAATTAGTTGTGATATATAATTTACTATGTGGAAATAATATTGTGTATCTGGAAAAGTACCCATTAGGCTCCCACTACCTTACGATCAACGTATAAAAGCGTATAATGAGTGAACTGCTTTTTAACGTAAACACTTACCAAGCAATTAGACTTCTAGACATGTAAGCTGCCTAAGCACAAAACGAGATTTTGCAATCTGTTCTCGTGCGTTCATTGAATGATATACAATATCGCAATATCAAAGCTTTATGACGAAAACCATGAACAAAATTGTGTAAAAAAAAATTAACCCATAGTTTGTATGTAACATTATGTAAATAATGAATATCGTTCGCAAGAAAAATATAGTTAGCAATTAATCGATGTGTTTACCATATAAAAAGATAAGCATATGGGTCGTGCTCTGTGATAAGGGGGTTTAATTCATGTGCGTAATGTGTTGTCCTAGAGGAGCCTTTGCATTCCAAATTTTCCCGCCTAAAGTAGTTTTTTTTTGCTAAGAAAAGACATTATTGAAACGAAAAATATCATAAAAGCGGAAAGTGTCATCCCTGATAAGCATGTGCGGACTACACTGGCTAATCTGGGACGACACAGTACGAACATGCATTAAACATTTGTTTCATAGAGCACGGCCCATTTCTAGTAATTAATTGCATAAAATATTAAGTAGAATATCCCTAGTCAACCGCATTGTCTTTTATGTTTAATGAAATAAATATGAACCATTTGATATATCTTTTTTTACTAGTTACGTGTTTTAAGTAAAAGAAAAATGATTCAAAATGAAGACGTTTCTCCTTGTTGTCTATCGTAATTTATTTTGCCTTGATATGTTAAAAAAATACTTTTTTCATATTTCAAATGAGACCAGAAGGGTTTTAATAACGTAAACTGGTTAAAGGTTTTGATGTGACGTCATAACACGAATAAACATGTGTAAACATAGCAAAATACCTTATTGAGAAATATCATCAAACGGGGCACGGATGTCCGAACAATAAAATCAAAAGCAAATTTAAAACTTCTGAAACAAGTTGTGCTCAGCTTGTTTTATTAATTTCAAGTACAGTTGTTGCTATATTTCTTTCAGAAGTTTTTCATTAGCGGTGAGCGTTTAAATGTGCCCAAAAGCAATACATAATGAACGCATTATCCGAAAAAATATTATACATTATTGCTAAATGAAAAAACATATTGTTATTTGTATGCTTAAGCTGTGTAGTGCTGTGTATTATTCTGCATTACCATCATCGATTTAAAAAATACAGTTCAAATAGAATTCCGAGTTGATGAATTTACAATAGACAATTACAAAAGGTATTTCAAAAAAACTGCTATATTTTGATTGTAATCGGTTGCATTTCAGAGAGACTGATAAAGTTTCAGTGTATTTAGTTGCATATGTTTGCGAAAGAAAAAAGCTAACAGATCAAATGAAAATGAAAAAACATCGTAAAATTGTATCATGTTTACTAGCTCATCTACGTGGGATTTGCTACATAAATACGCTTATTTACATAACCTCGAAGAAAACATCACGAAGACAACATCGAATAAAACTATGCAATCTTGATCATCGACCTATTAGACTCCCTTACTATAGAAGGACGAGTCAAATTAATCACATTTGTGACCTTGTTTTATTCTTTATCATTGATGACTTGTCGGATTCATTATAATGTATCGTCTTTCCGTTAGATCAATGTTTACTCGGTTTCCATCCTCTTGTTGACACTGCAAAGACAAGTGCGTCATGGTCTGAAGCAGACGACATAACTTGCATTCGTCAACTGCTGAGTCATATAATATTTACCAAAATACGTTAAATTAAACATAAGAATGTGAATATAATATTTTATAATATAGAATAAAGAGACTTCTATCCGGCTTTCAGCTCATTCTTAGATCAGTATAGTAAGCCGTATAGCATAAGCATGACAAGTAAATAAACATCTAGAAGTAAAATCAAATTCGTAAACAATCTCACATACAATAGAATAACAACGGCTGAACGCATGCCTTGGACGATAGTCTACAGAACATTGATATAAGAGTCAATAAAATTACTAAAATAAATATCTACTATTTGCGTCGAGGGAATACAAAAGTGACAATTAGTTGTATAGTAAAACGAACGCCATATATAGCAATCATTAGTATACTTGATAACGATCATAATGGGCAATTAGCGCTTTGTGGTTCATAAAATACATTGGTCAATTGCGCGTCCAAGTATTGATTATAGACAAGCATTGGTTTTTTAATTACATTAATAAGGTACTCCTGGGAAAATTCAAAGAATAATTCTCAGTTTGACGCAACTTGTGAAGCAAGTGAATCGATCACGTATCCCGCTGCGAAACGGCCTCCGATATAATACCATGTGCCTTCTATCGTCGAGCTACAAATTAAGAACATTTTTAGCTTACTTGTGTATGAAATCCTGGTTTCTACTTCAAATTTAAAATTTGTGTATACAAATAAAAGGGAATGATAATAAGAAAAGGTGAAAATACTGTAATTATTTACTGCCTGTTTATTTCGGTCTTATCAAAATTTATATGTGAAATAAACGCAAAGCACAATCATGTTAGACACTATCAAAATTTAAATACAAGTATAGTAAGAACAGTGCAATAGATAAAACGTTCATGTTTAACAAACAGGAAGACAAGTGAAGAAAACCTCTAACATAAAAAGTTTTTAAAACAAGTTAATATTTAAAAACCGTATAAATACTCAAAATGAACGAATAATGCGCAAAATATTTGTTAAAATAAAGTTAACACAAACAAAATCAGTTTTCCTCATATGAAAAGCCAAAGTGTCAACGCTAGATGTGATCTCGTAACACAGATTTAACGATATACGAAATGTTCGGTTTTCGTTCTTGTTTTACAATGTATTCCATGTAAATTTCCCGCAACGATATCCGAACATTTACGAGCGAACGCGAAATTGGTTTCGGAAAGCTCTTAAGAACTACGTCGTGCTTGCGAATCTCCCCGAAGATAATCTCACGTTCACTAGTAAATATTCGGATATCGTCTTGGGAAACTCACATGCCTTTTCGAGTGAGGAGGGGGTAGTTAGCCTGCTCCTTTTGTGAAAACCACAACAAGTACAAACCATGTTTCTCTTGCAATGCTTCGACCGAACAAAACATGTTTTACTAGAATATACACCGCTAAAAACGACATTACCAAATAATTACCTGATATTTTCCACTAAATCATAGACACGCATAAAACATACATTACAAATATCACAAAGGCATATGATTTCTTGCTGTTCTTGATGCTGTTGTGTTTCGTTGCGTAATTATGATTCGCATGATTTTGTACACAGAAATTATGATGTTCACTCATTTGTATTATTGGTGGACGCTTGTATTGAAACTAATGTACACAAAGCAATATATTAATCGCACAAAGGTCTTCAGTAAATATCAAATAATTCGGGCGTAAGCATGTGATTTAACCATTTTCTCGTTATTGCATTTCCTTCTTATTTACTGTTATTCTTATCATTGTATCGATAAATCACTGTAAGTATTACATCGGAAACGATAATATCCTTAGATTTAGAGGTGTACATGCGTATGATGCTTTATTATTTATAAAATTGGTTTAATGACATGGAAAGGAGTTTTTCATTCCTAATAGACACTTTGATATAATTTTGTTAACTAAGATTTGTGGTTATGGTTTCTTTTTTTATTTATATTTAGCCTTTAAAAGAAAAAAGGTTCACCTCTTTAGGATGCAATAACAAAAATTAGTTTGATGCTTCCCTTAATAAAAGCACTATCCTGATTGTATGTGTCTTTCACATACGTGAAATATACTAGTATATGTGTTGATGTTTACTATATTAACACATAAACCAACATCCCAATTGACATGAATCAACTGATTTATTAAAAACATTCTGAATATTGATCACATAAAGGTCTTAACCCTACATCTTACAATCAGGACATATCAATTGATTCATGAAGAAACATTTGCCACCATTTCGTTGAGGTCATATATTGTAGTTGCAATTACACTTGTTGTTGCGGAAAGCAATCAGCTTTCGTGACACATCTGAACTGAAGTTGACCCAAGGCTTGCAGAAATAAATGTGGTGTACAGTTTTATTTGACCATGTCAAGTTTTATATTATGTCTTGATGCGCACACGCAAATCGAAGGAAATGTTGTATGCGAATGCGTTTTTCTAAACACCTGGCCCGATTTCAATTTGGACATTGAACCTGGTTTTGAATTACTCTAAGAGCTTAGGCAACAAAAATGAAACATTTTTAGGAAAACAATCAACCATTTTGACGTTGAATTTAATTTATTTAGATTTACAATTGCATAAAATAAATACATAATTGAAGAGCATTTTTGTTATGATTTACTAAACGCTTGCCATTATCAATAGTGTTTATGTTTTCTCGTTGTATAAGCTTATAACCTATTGTTGTTTCTGTAGCTCTGTATCGTAATACTACAAATATATAAGCTATAAATAATCTAGAAATCCCGTTTTATGCCAATCACTTTCGTCATGGTTATTCAAGTCCGTTGATGTTAACAAACGCCATGGTAGGCGAAACACATAATGAAAACCTACACATGTTCGTATTTTTAATTCATTTAACTAAGTGCGAAACTGCCAGGTATTATCATCTGTAAATACGTCAATTACTGGACGTAAATGTGCAAAAGAAGGATCGATATTTGACCAAGTTTACCAATCAAATACACAATAAGTAATGCTATTCATGCATAATTGAATACACCGTTCTAAATTCACACAACGACTTTGATTAGTAAATATGATTGTTCAAGCAGTATTGTGTTTACATTATTTCTGCATGCTTTTGTTTACTTAAACATGTTTGAATTTGTATTTTTAATAGGCCTCACATGATAGTCTTCGCACAGTAAAATATATAGTAAAATAAATCAACCCATTTCGGTACATGATGTAATTAGAAAATTAAGCGTTAGCATAAATGGTAACCATTCATACACAAATAAATAACTAATATGGAGAAATTTTAAAATGACTACAATGTCGATACATTTACGTTTATAAGCTATCCAAGCATTGTCGGTGCTGAATTATATATTATATAAATGTATGATGGTGGCGGATTTTTTTACACGAAATGAGCTGGCGTGTCAAATAATGTTCACATTAAACAAGAATTACGCATTATTCTGTAAATAACATTAATGTTTGAATAGTGTATTCAAATAATACGAATTAGATCTTACGCTATAGACGAAGTAATAGAAAGGTAGCATGTATGGCTATTTCGATTGAATCTGCTTCAATACAACATTTCGAAAACCTATGATTGCCGCATCCGATCAGTTCTTCATTAATTCGTGTCCCCGCCGTTAACGGTATTATACCTCAAGTCTGATACTGTGCATTGAAGCACGTTGATATTGCTCATATAATTGGAAAATGTTTTCCAATCTTAACATGCGATTTGGTCACAAAACACTGTGATTTTGCTGAAACTAAATTTGGTTTATTTTCATAACTATGATTTAAAACAAGGTAAAAGACGTTACCTTCCATATACGTATAAATAGGACCAGTGTGTGCTGTCTATATGATGGTGAGGATTACAACTGGCAAAAATACCGCTCCGAAATCCATGAGTGTATAGGGGGGGCACTATATCAATAGGTTTTCTAAACGCCGCACATAACGGCCAATGATGTAATAGTGGCCATTACTGTAGACCTGTATCCAATAGTTTACAGAGGGGGTAATCACGTGATAGTCAAGATGGCGACGTTCATACTGAGACAGTTATTTTTCGACGTTTTATATCCTTTATTACTTCTATGTATTTTTAAAATGACGCTCACTTTCCAGCCATATCAGTACAATGGTGTTTAGCGTTTATTTCGTATTTAAATTCGCTTTATATCTCGACTTTACTCCCCGCAAATTTTCTTAGGTCATCCCGCTAAGAAATTTCGCACCTAGTTAAGTCGAGATATAGAGCGAATATTACTTTAAAATAAAAGCCAGTAGCTTTCTTCCTAATATTGCTGGAAAGTGAGCGAAATAAAAAAAAATACAAGTAATAAAGAGTATAAAACGACGAAAAATACCTGCTTCGGCACGGACGTCGCCATCTTGTTTGTCACGTGATTACCCCCTCTGAGTTTATAAGGAATATGTTTTACATAGACTCAAGAATTTTGTCTAAATAATAAGGCTTTGCGGTGAGCCCAGCATTTGTCAATGGACCTTTATAATTTTTCGAAGACCAATTTTCTAAATCAAGATAACTATGTTCCATATTATATGGAATGAAAATTAAAGTTTAGAGTTTTATTTTAGTACAATACTTCCTATCCAAGCTTGAAACTAAAGAGTTCCCACTGCCAATAAAGCAAGTGTATTCGTCTTGAAAATATATGTGTGTTTTTCAACTATGTAAGGCGATACTAATATTTTATTCATAATGTTATTTTGTCAGATTTTCGGAATTGCTGATTTGCACAACGTAATAACGTTTACAAAATTCATAACTCATTTCACGACTTTCTGACAGAAGACAAGATTCCTTCGTGATATGTCCTGTCCAATATATGATGAAGTTTATATGCTGCCTTTGCATCTTAGCGTGATAGACACAACTAATAAATTATTCCTTCAGACTGTCATCTTTTGTATTTAAAGAATTGGTGTACTTTTATTTGCGTTACCGTAAATTACTTGTTAAAGTAAAGAAACAATGCATATACAATATAATCAGTTTTCAAGCACAACACGTATGCCCTTAACACATACAAGGAAATATATGCAAAACTCAATCACGTAGCTTTTTATATAATATTAATGTATACACAAAGGATTACTTTAAAATAAAATTGACTATGTAACATACAATTTACTACCGCAACCGAGATGGAACCGTTTTAGTATTAGACTAATTGTCTTGTTTCACAAATAATTAAATATATATATCAACACAGAAATGAATACAACTACGATTATTCCAACGACTTCATATTGTCTAGCCAAATATGACGATGCTTATATATTTGAAGTAATTTATAAAAAGTTATAAGACATAAACAATGTAAAAATATATGCCATAGCCACTATTTATATTGTATCTTTTAAGTATGTCTGTTCCTCTAATAAAAACATGTTGTGTGTGTGTACGACAGGAAAGTCGGTAACATGACAATGTTCATTTTCTTCAATTAAAGTTGGTGTTTTTTTTTGCTATACCCAAGGGGTTTGTTTATATCATGTTTCTTTAAATAGTGTGTTCATGAAGAACACTTTGTCATCTTTAAATCCTTTCTGACGATTGCTAGCATGAGGTGTTTATACGGTTATAATACTGAACATACGATAACAATGGCATTGTGTTTTAGTGCGTTTGCTCTTATTTCTTTGGGCAATACAATGTTTTCGATCATTATGAATGTAAATTACTATTTTCGTTGGACTAATATAGCAACACGTGATTTTAAAGAGTGATATTAACAGCTTAGTTAACATTGTTACGTTATATCGAGGTAGAATTTGTTTTATAACACATATTAGGAATAATGAAACTACATAAATATTATTTGGAGTGAAGTTGTTGTTAACATTATCTTATCTGTCAGTGAGCTGTTAAGAATCGTAATTAAAAAACAACATAATTTTACAATCGTTGCATCATGTGACCCATTTTCTAGTTATTTAGAATCCATGTTTCCTAGTAATCAAATTAGTATGATGAACATGAGAATTGTATGATCTATATAAAAGACGGATGTATGTTCCACCTTAAGTTCAACAACAGTTATTGTATCATACTTGATTGCCGATCCTACTCCTACAATAGGTATTATGCTACCGCGATGAAATACTGTTCGATACTGAATAGGAATGCTTAATATGGTTTAAATCACATCCGCTTCAAGCATGTCTTATGTTAAAAAGTTAAACGTGCACATAAATTTACATGTTTCAGTACAATAAATCATCGTTAAATGATTGTATAGAACGAAATGAAATAATGTCATCTCATTATCATGTGTAGTTAAATTTACAAGATAGTTTAATTTTAGCTTGAACAACTTAATATTCTTTATCTTATATATGTATTAAAAGCTAGATGCGTTGTATTAAAATCAGGATTTGAAGACAAATGTCCAGAAAACTTAATTATTCGTTTTTATGTAAATATAAATTTAAACAATATGCTCGTTAATTTACCCATTTTGAAAATGTTTTCTTCTCGAGCGACAATCATCCGTCCTAGAGGTGTAACATATTTTAATATAAGCATGAGTATCAAAGAGACACAAGGGCACCTGTTGTTTGTTTTGTAAATAAACATTATAAACTGTTCGCGTTTATTAACATATAGCTGTTTATATATCTGATTAAACTGATCAATTTGTGTGCAAAGCGACAGGAAACAACACTAAATGAATTTGGTTGTTTTTAAATTGACTTCCACGACAACTTCTAATTTATACATATGTTTTTCAAAGCAACATGGTGGTTTCATTAATGCGGCATGTTGTTGCCAATCCGTTTTCATAATCGGTCACAAATGATATTCATAACTCATGGAATTGAATGCTCAAAACACTGACACAAATGAGTTTGAAATGACATGTAATCCTGCTCCTATTATTAGACTTGATTATAAATCAACAAAAAATTCATTATAGGGCATTGGTTAAAGAGATTTATTGATTAAGAACAATGCAAAGTATAATAAATATCATATTGGGAACATTTTGATGTACAAAATACTAGACGGGGAAATCACGTGATAGTCAATATGGCGACGCCCATGCCACGGCAGGTATCTTTCACTGTTTAAAACCCTCAATTACTTGTATATATATTTTAAATTTCTAACCATATTAGCAAGACAGTTACTCGCGGTTATTTCGTATTAATGATCACTCTATATTTTACCCACTGCGAAATTTCTTAGCGGGATAACCTTATTAAAGCCCTACTTTAGGAAAATTTGCTGGGAAGTAAAGTCGAGATATTTTTCGATCCAAAATGTCTTTGCGGATCGCAAAATTACAGCTCCCGCTAAAGGATTTAAATCGGTATCAGGGCCAGCGGAACTTAATAATAACCCCATACATATCTACGGACCAAACGCGCGTCTAAAGCGATCGTAATAAAGTGTACCTGAAACATGAAATATGAATATCAAAACCGTGATGTGTAATGTTGCACTCATCCTTTTGGTGTAATGTCGTCGTCAGTATCGGAAATATAATAGATTTATTTGAGGATAGGTACGCATCATCAATATCTGCTGGTTTTGTAAAAAGCTGCCGATAACATTGATTTTCTTTTTTTAGTTCTACTAGTCATTACATCTAGAACCAATACTAGTTGTTTGAATATTTACATTGAATTCATTAAATAAAGTATCTTGACGGAAATGGAGAGCAAATCACAAGCATAGACAATACACAAAAGTATTTTTTTATCACATTGAGCTGGTAATGAATGCAATTCTATAACTAGTAGCTAAATAAAGAACATATTTATTAAGATTTAGTTGTTTATATGATACTTTATAAAGATTATTGTTTTTCACAAACAGAGAATCATTATAGACGCATAATTGTTTTCGCTCGTTTTGAACGCAGAACAATATTCGATTGGGATATTCCCAGTGCCGTATATGATAGCTATTATAATATTATGCTGTCATTTGATTTCACCACGATAGACGTAAATAATATATTTGCATATCAAGGTGTCAGTTTTTTTGTCTGTTTTTTTCTGTAACTGATTGGAACCGTTAGATATACATCACTGCAAGCGATATATTAATAAAAAGAAAGAATGCTTGAAAAATATTATATGTTTTAGAAATAATTGAGTATTTCCTTTTGGCAGATTCAAAAAATTTAATTAATCTGAACATTGAACTTAAATACAATGTGTGTTTTTTATGGGTTATTATTTTTAATGCAATATGAACATAATTAATTAAAAAGTGACATAATAACTAACAAGTGTAATGCCAAAAACATTGTCAAGTTTGAGAAAAAGAATGAACATGAAAATGTTCAGGAATTTTACAGGGAATCTCAGAGCAACCTAACCCTAACCCTAACCCGGATAAATAATCGCAATGCATTTTGTACATTACCTCATAAACGTGTTTCATATTTTATTGTCTACATGTATTCCGACAACATGTTCATAACGAGTATATGTTTACATTAAAAACGCATGTTGCAAATTTCATCGTAGAAGGCTTGTAAATATACACAAAGTTTAATTTAACAGTATCCGCTTGCTCTTAAATCTTGTATTATTTGAACGAATGCCCTAAATATTGAAAACATTATGCACAAAGTTTGGTATAAAGCTTTTCTAAGCTTTTTTAGTGATGCTTTCAAATAAGAAAACGCGATGTATTTGTATGGACTGCAGCAAATCATTGTTCATTTTCTCCATATTAAAGTGGGTGTATTCTATAACGGATGGCAATGTTAATATGTCACTTTCTATACATCCCTTAATTTTGATAAATAAATCACCTGGGAATACTTTCAGACGATTGATATCCTGAGATATTAACACAGTTAAAAATAGCATGATGTTTTATTGCCTTTCATATGTTTATTTCGATGGAAAATAAAATCGTTTTCACGATTATGAATATAGATAGCATTTCGTGTGTGGAATATATCAGAAAACCTATTTACACAATGATATGAACGTTTGTCAAGAATAGACATCTACTGGAATACAAGAGCAATTAAACCGCAGAAAGCATCATCAGAAAAGAAAATCTTTAACATGCTTCAAATCAGAGTTACAACAATTTGAGGCACGCTGTAATGAAATAAATACAATAATCAATTTTATTACATATTTACAATTTACTGTCCAAGCTTTTAATACCTAAAATTATTAAGCACAAAGTGCAGGTCTTCGTCGTGTATCTAAACAAGAAGTCTTAATTATTTTTGTAAAATGCTATTCTACTCAGCTACGTTCAATATTCTTGAACTTGCAGTATTCTCAGAAGGCTTTAACTTGGAAATACCAACAACGTCGTTGTACTCAAAGCTACTTAATGACAATCGTTGTTTTCAGAACCGAATCCAACATTTTATTGAACAAGTACATATTTGATAAATATGGTGTAATTTCGGCTTCTTCATCATTAACAAGTCATTTGATTCTAATAGTGGTTTAGTAAATTCAGCCAGAACGAGAAACAAAATATTATCACAACAGATTATTTTTCCTACGGCCCACAACCAACGTTATGATTCTTTTCGAAAGAAATGGCGATGTAGATACCAACTTTGAACTTAGTTTACTGTACCAAGTACATGTGCACAACATTGAATGCATGTATGCAAGACTTTGCCACTTGTAGTATGAATCGAACCAAAGATCTATCGATAAACGTTATATATCTAGTATCGCAGAATATGATTGTATTCACCAGGGCTCTGTATTCAGACTTATGGTACCGTGTCAACTCACCACCAATTATCTTCAAATTGCATTCGTTAGAATAAATCACGTAGGAATATCTGTGTGTCGAAATAATGACTGAATATACTGCACAGAGGCGACATAATCATACTTGTGTAAATCAAGAAAGATAAATCTAATTGGAGTTGCGGGAATGCTTAAGGCATTTCTTAACACTTGTATAACAAATAGAGCACGTTTACACATCGTAGGCATTGTAAACCAGTGCAATACATGACTTGATTTAAAGTTATAGAGTGGTCAAATTTGGTATCAACGGAATTTGTTTCTGCCAAAATCAAAACTTAACAAGGGATGACAATAATGATTGCATTTAACGTTCGTCAATAGTCCAAAACGTCCATAAGAGGAAATCTTACCTTATGTTATACATCTAAAGCTTGTGTCAAATATTGTACAAATTCAGCGTATAAATAGGGAATTACTATCATTGACCTTATCTGTTGATAGTCGTTATTCAGTCCAAATAAGGTTTGTCAAAAAAAATCATGATTACTATCCCAATCATTTGCAATGTGATTTGCGTCCCGGTGTAAAGTCGGGTAGTTTGGAATGGTTTGATACGAAGGAATCTGCGCAGACCGAACTTATATAAATATATGATATCTTTACACCATACGGTTGCAGATTTTGTTTCAACCAGATTTCATTAGGTTTTTTAGCAATGCAGTAAAGGCCTTCATGAACCATGTATTGCAATGTACATTATCAAGATGGATTGACACAATCTCAAGAAACACATTTGTATATTCCTATTTTGCATATATCTTACTTTAACAGTCAGGATCGCGGTAAAATGGTTAACGGGACACACCTTGCGCATTATAGTAGAGCATTACATAAAAAAGCAGTGAGAGGGAAAGAAAGGAGATAGAGAGAGAGAGAGAAAGAGAGAGAGAGAGAGAGAGAGAGAGAGAGAGAGAAGAGAGAGACAGACAGACAGACAGACAGATACAGAGAGACAGACAGAGAGAGAGCGAGAGAGAGAGAGAGAGGGGGGGGGGAGAGAGAGAGAGAGAGAGAGAGAGAGAGAGAGAGAAGAGAGAGACAGAGACAGAGAGAGAGAGAGAGAGAGAGAGAGAGAGAGAGAGAGAGAGAGAGAGAGATAGAGAGAGAGAGAGAGAGAGAGAGAGAGAGAGAGAGAGAGAGAGAGAGAGAGAGAGAGAGAGATAGAGAGAGAGAGAGAGAGAGAGAGAGAGAGAGAGAGAGAGCGAGAGAGAGAGAGAGTAGAGAGAGAGAGAGAGAGAGAGAGAGAGAGAGAGAGAGAGAGAGATTTGGGAAAAATGCACACGAAGGCCACAGCAAAAGATTCATGATTTGCGATTTCTTGCCCATTACTTAGTACACACACTTTTATGACGTTCGTTAAGACATACAAACGTTTGGACGTACCATCGGACTAACCGCTTCATTCATTATTCGACCACTTTGTGAGAGCATAATTTTAATTTTAATATAGTCATAAACAGCAATATGCAAACAGATTAGCTGTTTAACATAAAAGTTATTAAAAGAAAAAAAGTAAATAACTGACAATGTACACTTCGGAAAAATGTGAAGGCCATTGCATAGTTATACGTACTTATACTAACTTATCAGAGTTATCAGTCACCAATCATGCAGCGAAATGTTCTCTACAATTATACATTATGCTTCAGATCGTCGCTACAAGTACATTACTAGTTGACTTGTTTATGCAATGTTTGGTCGTACACACATAAGTCGAGCTAGATTTGCTTATTTGGTATATATATACAAACATGACTCATAACAACATCATCGACGTATTTGATTATTTGTTTTTTATTGATGTATTACATTATTAACATTTCATTGTAGATGTATATGTAATGTATAAATAAATCATGATGTTCCATTTCAAAACTGACAAATACAAATATAACGGAATGATAATTAAAACAAACAAAAATTATGATATGATGTATTGCTCGTTCTTTTTTGCAATACTTTCACGCAACTGTATGTGATGAACATGTAGGTATTATACACTTAAATGAAACGAAAACATGCTTTTGCGTGATCTAAATGAACATTTAATAAATATTAAGTTCAATTCAATATAAAAACAAACATTTCTTAACAAACAAGAAGACATTAAAATCACAAACGTCCAAGATTACAGTTTTTGTTATAAAAGTTTTACTACATTTCACTATTTTCAGTATCCAATTAAAACATTATACAAGCGTAGAAAATGTTCGCTTATGCCATATTGGTTTATGCTATGAATTGACACTTTTTCGTTTCGCGAACAAATCATGTTAAAAGTATGCCAACTTAGTAGGTTGCATAAATCATTTAATTGTTTAGTACGTACCGCTGCTTAATGTCTTTACAGTCTATGATCGAAATCACATATGTATTTTGTGATGCAAATTAATGACATTTAACTAGAACGTTCTCAAATTGAATAACATATCTATATATTAATTTACGTCATACTAGTAAGTGCTACTTCTTGTAAATAGCATCAACTAAATGCATTGATTTAAATTTATTTTGTGTATATAATATAAATTTTACTTTGACATTTCCATTTAAGTTAGTTTCAATGTATTTACTATGCTTAGTACGCAGTTGTATCCTTTAATATATTAAATAACGACTATAATATGTGTGTGTAGATACTGGTTAAGTTTATATATCGATTTGCAATAAATTAAGCTTCTAGCAAAGGAAGTATATGCTACATGGGACTGTTGTACTACATTTTCCTATAGATATGGAATTAAATTAACATAAATACATACACTATATATATATCTCACTTAGTCATATAGAAGTACCAAATTAAATCTCTTCAAAAGAGTATCATCCGATCAATGATACATTTACTATTAAAGACCATATTCTTTGATGTGGTAATTGTAATTAAAAGTTTATACACAAATGTCAAGAATATCATATAATTATCTTGAAAACTGCCGAATGACTGACGTTTGATGTTTTATTGGCAAATGTTTTCTTCTGCAACTGATATCGTATATCAAATGCTGCAATTAAACTTTTAATATGTGGTGGTTTGATCGAAACTAGATGGCTTTAAAATTCAATAAACATTTGCAACAGCAGCTTAACTAAGCATGTCATAAACCGCTTGGAAAAATATCCGAAATTCTGAAAAAAACACAACTACGTGTACAAATCACAAAATGCAGACACGTCTTGATGATTATCCTGCTGTCCATTTGGTATTCATAATTAAACCCGTCATTTAAAGGCAACTATTTTGAATAAATGTAAGCTATGCTTTATAATGCAGACATATCATACTATAGACTGTCTTATTTGTGCGGAAAGTTCTATGCTTATTGAAGATAATCAACAATTATACATGTAGAACCAAACAGTTTCATAAACACTTTCAATAGAATAAAAGCGGTTATAAATAGTTAATGTAATGATTATAGGTATCTGGAAGAAACTCACGAAAGCGCTTAGTTGCGTTTATAGTAGCATCCCTCTTTCATCTTAATATTGAAGCACCTAGAACGGGATTATTTTCTCAATCTTGGACCAACACAGATATATGAATGAGGAATAATAAATACAAGAAATGAATGGACATTAAATATTACAATTAGTAAAATGTTTAAGTCTTAAATTTAGGTTCATTGTGAAAAATGCATTATCTTGTTTGAATTACCGTGTTTAATCATTGAGGTACTCAATGTTATTAGTAAATGCAAAGTATATCGGGGTTTTAATTAAATTAGTAAACGTGCTAGAATGAAAACAATATTCCCTTGTCATGCGTAAATTGTCATAGATTGCGATGTTGTTATTCCGTCGAGAACGTGATATGAATACCACTTTAAAACTTTCCTTGAAAAAGCTGAAACATTCGTGTTATAAATGAAAAGTATCTTTACAAACCCTTTTCCCTTAAGGAAAGATGCGATGATAGCATTTATTTCCAGATATAAAATGTTTACCAAACCATTGCGGTAAACGTTAAACGGTATAGGCAAGTGCCAGTAAAACAAATCAAGGGTTAAATAAGTCATCTGACACGACAAACTGAATTTGTGTAAATCAGATTAAGTATCACAACTTAACGACAACGCTAGGTTCTTGTTGGAGAAGGGGGATATGCCGTCGAGCATCTTTAAGACAATTGCATGTGTTATATATTGGATCCTTTTTACCATTAAAATCAGTCGATGGCTCAGTTTGTTGACGTTCCTGATCGCGTTTCACCTTTTGACCTAGATTTGTGGGGTAATGTTGAAGCGGAAAAAGTAAATGCGAATCAAATGCATAAGTTTCATATTTTAAGGGAATGAAAATAAGGATAAAATGTTTATTTAATCAAAGTATATATCCATTTATCTATCTTTCTTTCTATCTATTTATTTATCTATATATCTATCTATTTATCAATGTATCTATCGATAGATCGTTCGATCGATCGATCGATATAGATATAGATATATAAATATATTAATTACAACGTAATTTTATTGGTCTTAATATTAATAAAACAACAACGCGCTTATGTGGGTCGAACGAAATATTTTTTATGCTTATACGTTCAAGATGTTTTGTGTGACACCTTTTTCAAACCGCATTCAAACATTATATATGTTTATCAAAATTACAGTATTTAAATTTAACGTATAATCTCTTTTCAATGTCATAAGAAAATACACCCCATGCTCAATTTAGTTCAGCTTTGAGGTTTAATGAAGCGTTAGCCATCTTTTCTTCGTCGGTCACCGTAATTAATTTTTCTTCTGCGATGATGGAAACAATTTACATTTACTAAAAGTTCATTTTCATCCCCGTAGTTATTTGGGTAATTGTGTTAATGACATTGGAAAGACAATATATATATTGTCGAAAGTGTTATAATGCTTTGCCTGTGGATTAAAATTTACAAACTTTTCTCTATTGTTAGATATCGCGATGAAAACAATTATGTATTTAATATAAAGGGAACCCCTACTTTAGTATTTTACCTGACTTTCAGTGTTTATTGTGTATTGTATGTCTTTATTTCTGATATCAAGCAAAAACAAATCAACATACTGAAGCATCTAGTTCGATATGTGTGCTGTAAAGTTTCTTGAGTGGAGCTTTTATTCGCGGATTTTATTACTTGTTCAATGAAAAATGACGTCTCCTTTATTATGCAATTTGTACTTATAAGTTCTGTGTCTCCCGCCTCACATACACTGCACTCCATTATATCGCATCCTAACATGCGTTTATTTTGTTTGTTTTTTAATCGAGTGCAACTCACGAGTGAGTAGAGAAATATATATATTATATATAAAATTTAATAACTTCAAAATGTGCTGTTTAACTAGTATTGCTAATTCAACAAGGATACACATGCTTACTATGATTTTTTTGGAAACAAAACTTACCTAATAATTAAGTAAGATTTACCTTTAAACATAAACCGCATAGAACAACTATCACCTAGAAATACGATTTTCCGTTATACTTTAGAATTTTGTGATTTTTTATTTCGTTTTGAAATTTTTAAGTGGCTTTTACGTAATAAGAAATTACAATGTATAAAGAAATATGAAGTTTCTCGCCCTCTTGTATTGAATACATCGTTAATATAGCGATATACTGATCACAGAAAGGTCTACAACCAATATCAATTGATTCAGGAAGCATGTTTGCCACCATTTCCTAGTTATTTTCCATAAAGGTCTTCATCCTTCATCTGTGAGGTCATAAATTGCTGTAGCAATTACACGTATCATTGTGGTAGGCAATCATTTGTCGTTATTTATATGAACTGAAGTTGACCTCAGTCATGGAGATAGAAAGGTGGAATTGATAGTTTCATGTACAAGTTAGTCATAGTATGCTCTAGATGCGCACTAGCATATCAAAGGACATTTGTAATGAACACGAAATGCTCAAAAATGACAGGCCCGATTTCAATTTTGACATTGAACTTTGTTTTGAAGTAGTCTGAGAGTTTCCATAACAAGCACGGTAATATTAGGAAAATGCAATGTGACTACATGGCTCATAGTTATTATCATTGTATTTCATTTTATTTAAGGATTTAAATAAAATTAAATAAATAAATAATTGAATAGAAATGTTTGTAATAGTACAATTTTAAAAATTGCTTGTTTATATTTTGTGTTAGTATCATCTTATTCGTCATATTTGATATGTTTAAACATTCTAGAAATCAGCATCCACTTATACACGTGCGTCACAGCAATTCACGTCTGTTCATGTTAACAATCTTAATCGACGACCACAATGAAGACATACACAAGTTCTAGTTGTCATGTCTCTTAATCGACGACCACAATGAAGACATACACAGGTTCTAGTTGTCATGTCTTTAACTAACCAATGCTGTGTAAGGGTAAATTGCAATTAATTTTCAACTGTAATTGATCGATTCGTGAAAGTAACGTTGCAAAAGAAGGTAGATAAATATGCGACCAATTTTATAATTCAGATTTTTATACTGGCAATGCCATTCAATGTCAATTGAATACATGGTTCTAACCCATACAGCGACTTTAAAGGGGCGTTTTCACAGATTTTCGCGTTTATTAAAGTTTGTCATTAAATGCTTTCTATTGATAAATGTAACCATTGGATCTAAACAGCTCCAGTAACACATCAAGAATACAATAAAAAAATAAAAAAGCAACCCTTAACAGAGCTGGAACCACTGACCCCTGGAGTACTGCAATCAAAAGCCTACCACTTAGACCACTCGACCATCCGTTCTAATACAATGATGGGAGTATTTTTTATAAGCAATCGCCGTAGCTTCACAAAATATAACGACAAGAACAAAACTCTCCAAATTATTCAATCGTTTCGCGTTGCAACGCTTTATAATCTTCAGGTCACTAAATCGTCAACAGATGCATATAATGGCTAATTTAGAGCATGGTAAATGCTCAGTATTGATGTTTCCTCACAAATATCATAACTATAACGAAAATTTGCAAATCTGAAACATTTTTTTTTTCAATTTTGTCAATTTACCGAAACGTGAACAGGCCCTTTTAATGTGTAATGCGATTTTCCGATCAGCATATTTGTAATATTATTTATGCACACTGTAACATATATGTACATTCTTTTTTTATTGTGTGTTATATGATAGGGCACACATGATATATCGCACAATTTACGGTCTGATCATCTCCTTCCGGAATCGAACAATTATAATACTGATGTACAATTAATGTTGAATGGCGATAAATCTCGTTAAAAAGCGAGTATTATACTTGCACTATTATTATACTTCAATATCTAGCCCCATAGGTTTTATTAATCACCCTTAAGGACTTGCGTTTACAGGCAATATTTGATCGAAGGTCTATAAAAACATATTTATAGATCTTTTGAATATCAAACCATCACCACAATGACGCACCTTAACTTAGAAACATTAGAATTATTGAGAAGTATTTATAAACAACTAAAACACTAAGACAAACTATTTCAGAATACCTATAATATCGATACAATATCGTTTATAAGCTTACCTAAAATTATGTGTCGGTTCTCCGTTAAAAATCATACAAACTTAATTATTGTTGCCGAAGTTAAATACTTATAACGAGCAGTAATGTCAAAAAATGATACATACAAGTAAACATGTTTTATATAATATTTAATATAATATGAATCAGCTCTTACAATATGACCAAAGCGCTTGGTATGTGTTTGATGAACACGTGCATTTCAAAGCAATTATAATCAATCCGGGTAAACGTAGCATGTGTCGATGTCTTTATATGATCATTAGATTTCAAAACACTCGGTGACATATTTCCGTACCATGCTTGATACCAAAAAGTGTAACATTGTGCAAAACGTTATCCATCGCAAATTAAGCAATTTTATCAGTCTTGAATAAATATGTGTGGCCTTCGAGATTTGTGTTTTGCGCATAGTAACACGTTTTAACAAAACTCATACTTCAGTTCAGAACATTCTGACAGTAGACAATATTCCGTCGTGATATTTCCAATTCAATATATGAGCGATTTCGTATACTGCCATTGAATCTTAACCTGATAGACATAGCTAATATATTTTCCTTTTATGCTGTCAGATTGTGTCTTTAGAGGATTTATGATTACCTTACACTATTTTTTTAAAGAAAAGAAACAATAACAATGAATATCATCACTTTTAGTAACATCGCAAAGAGTTTGCTATTATAACAGATGTGGAATTAAAAACTATCAAGCACAGAACATGAATTAGCATGTAAATATAACTGATGGATAACTTTAAAAGAAAATAAATAGATAAAATACAATTAACTACCGCTATGAAATTTCAACCATTCTTGTTTATTTCAGAAACATTTGGGTTGTTTAACAAACAATTGAAAATACATATAAACATAGCTATTAAAACAACAAAGATTGCTTCAGTGGCAACATATTGTCTAGCCAAATATGACATAATAAAAATGATTGTCTCACTTATAAGATATAACTCATTTTTAGAAATATGTCATTAATAAATGTATTTTTATTTTTTCGTTTAAATGTGATCTTTACATAAATCAAAACGTATTGAGTGTGTATGAAAGTAAAGCCGGTAATTACACAATCTGAATTTGCTTTAAATAAACCAGTAATCTCCTTGCTGTAATTTATGCCATGTATATGTTACTTTCGATATGCGTTTTCATGATGATGAGGCGACTGTTACCCTAAGATGTTAACACGGTTATATCATAGAACATACAATAACATCAGCACGAAGATTTTGGTGTTTGTGCTTATTTTTTCTAGCAAAACAATCCTATCGGTTATTATAAATAAAAAATGCAGTTTTAGTTGAGCTATAATGAAGCATTGATTTAAAGAGTGAATATAACAGCTTAGTTTTGTCAGTTATGTCGATATGTAATTTGTTTTATCACAAAGCATAGGAATAAAGCGACAGTAGAATTATTACTGGGAGTTAGTTTTGTGTGTTACCATAAGCTAGTCTTTAAGTAATCTTTTTAAGAATCGTATATAAATATAAACTTGAACATATTTTACAAACAAATGCATCGAGTAGTATTTATGACTCATAATCTTAAAATCATGAAAGCAACACTATTTACATTTTGATGATAAATAAATAAGCTAGCATGTCAAAGTGTATTTCACCAACGAAATCTTAAGTGAAACACAAGAAGTGACAATATAATCATCCTTTCTATTTTAATAATAACAAATACGGCTGTAGGATAAAAACGCACTGCAATATCAACTGTACTTGTACACTTCCTGGGTGTGTCAATTGCAAAACAAGAATTAAAATGTCATACATTTTATAAAATGCCCATATGACAGAAAATGACACTCAATATAATAAAATGTTGTAAAATTTACTTATACGACACATTCGCATGTATACCTATGAGTTCATTAACCACATGTTTGTCAAATTAATACGACGTTTTGTTGCGATTGTTATCACTATTGTATGAGGTTTGTTTTGTTAATATGTTTCAATTTACAGTCATCACTTATTTGATTCTTTATAAATCAGAGTTTGAATTGAATGCTAAGAGCACTAATGAAAATGAGTTTCGAATGGGGATTAATCGCAATGACGTGAAATAAAATTAGAACTAATAAAAAAAATCCCCAAAGGGTCATTAATAGCCATTTTGGGACTTGTGTTATAGGAGAATTTTGATTAAGAACGATAGAAAGTCTAATAAATCAACATATATTTGAAATACCATGCCGTGTATAATCGTTACCATACATCATCCTGTTGTTAATGATTGTCCAATAAATATAACATTAAGATAAAAAACATGTGCAAGTATTTATTATGCCGATATATTTACATTAATGAGGTATTTTGACAATATATATATCGGGTCTTTATAAAAATAAATCATGAAAAGCTGATTTACCATTTCTAACATATTCACAGTGCTGGTGGTTGATATGTTAACGTTGTACACGCTAGTACTTGTTTTAGGATCGTCGTTATTTTTCTCGAACATATACGAGTATTAAATAATACTTGATACCTATGAACACCTTCTGTACAAATCAGTCATTAATATATATACGCATACGGCATATAACTACACATATACTTCTTAAAGATATAATTATTCGGAAGGCATAAGTGTCATTTAACAAACAAACAAAAAAAATTATTCGTTAATCGGTCAATAAATTATGTCGAAAAACAGTTGTAGTTTTGAATTGTGTTGATGCAATGAATTTTTAGAAAAACAGTAAGCATACTAGTCACAATACAAAATACGGAATTGTTCATGTAAAGAAGAATTTACGTGCTGGCCTAAAATGGTTAACAATAACATGTGGACTTTCTTTTTAAAGTTTCGTTAAATGTGCAGTGTGACAATTATGCGGAAAATGACTATAAAGCCGTCCTGAGCTCCGACCAACCATTAACCAGTCATAATGACCTTGGAAACAACCGCAGCAGTCTATATTGAAAATGTAGCTGATCAACATATATGCTTCGTTTGAATGTTTAAACAATTTGCTGTTCAAATTACCCGCCATTAAACTCCGACGAGATTTCAAGATTAATATATCTGTATTACCTGCAGTATATTGACTGTCATCGTTTTTTATCTGCTGCTACGTAAACAGGTAAAATATTCAAAACAATTCGATACGAGAATTAATAACATATTTCCAATATTACCTGTAAAAGTTATAATAATAATAGGATAATCATTACAGTATTAAATCTCTGTAATAAAAGTATTTAAATAATCGTTAAGGGCGAACAATATAAACCATGTATAGAGACATCGAGAGCAAATAATAAGTCTTGACGAGCACAAAAGAGTGTACATTTCTAACATTTTTTATTGCAATTCGATAACTATTGGCTAATTAAGAACATACTTATAAAGATAGTAAATATATTTGCTTATATATGTGAGCTTTATCGAGATAATCGTTTTTCACAAAGACGGCAGTATTGTTAGAACATTCATATTTAATTTCCCTAGTGTTGTAGACGGAACTATATCCCATCGCGATATTTCTAGTGATATATATGATAGCTATTATATGCTGTCATTTGATATCACCATGATTGACGTAACTCATATATTTGCACATCAAGCTATCAGTTTTCTTCTGAAATTGATTGGTGCCGTTTGATTCCCATCTCTACATTAGATACATAAACAATGCTTGTCTCAAGACATGTATGCAAATAAAAACAATCAAAACATGAAATGTTTATATCCTGTTTAGACTTAAACGAGGCATTATTTTAAATATAATATTAATATATACCATTAAAGAAAATAAGCCGATGGACAGCAAAATGATATCGGATATATGGTCCTGTTTCAAAAATATATTAAAATGCAAATGTATAGAATATTACAGAGGACGTCGGAGCAGAGAACGACAATAGATACAAATTTTGCAATTCATTTTTAAACATGTACAAACGTATTTCGAATTCCTTTTTCTACTGATTTTCAGATAACAGGTTCATTATGACATTTAGTAAAACCTAAAACAAACCTTGCAAACATTGCAAACTTCACTACAAGAGAACATTTTAAACCAAATTAAATGTTTCACATTTTGCTTGCTTCAAGTACAGGTATTATTTGCATATCCCTTAAATAGAGTAAAACATTTAATAAAATATCGTGAGCATTAAGATTTCCAATTAAATGTAAATGTGATTGTTTTTTCAAATATATATCGCTATACGTGTGTACGATACAACTCTTTCAACAAAGTATGTTTAATTTGCCCTATATCACATTAGTTTGCATACGTGTCATTACTAATGGCGATGTTTATATTTCATTTTTTGTACATCCCTTATATGTGAATGAATGAATCAATTGGCAATCCTTTCAGACGATTGATATCCTGAGATGTTAACATAGTTGTAGAAAACAAAAAGTACAATGTTGTATTTTGTTTTTGTTTATGATGTTGGGGTCTGCAATCGGCCATACCGTTATGAATATACCTTACACTAGTTGTAATATATTATATTATTACTAATAGACTGTTGTATCATCACTGATCCATCTTTGTATTATAAATTATGTAAAATTATGTACTATATATTTTTCCGCCAAACGACTTTACGTTATTGTATGACATTGACGTCACTTCCTTTGTATTTGTTTATATTAATGTACTACTGATGAAGGCTATGGCCGAAACATGTTTAGTACCTAAGACATTTTAATAAACAGTGACGTGTTTGTACGATTTATTTAATTTTATTACAATAGTTGTCTAGCATAAATCGGCCAATTTATTTTGCATTTTAGAAATAACTGCATAGCTTATTTTTTTCACGTTTGTCGAGACGGGGTATGCTCTATATTGGTACTAAATAAAGCAACACTTAAAGCACAGGAACAACATCAGAAGCAAAACTATAGAAACAACATTAGAAGCGAAACCATAGAAACAACATCAGAAGCGAAAATCTTGCCATCATCTCCTAGTCGTTAGTGAAGTTTAATTCAACAATTATTAAAACAATATTGGACCATACATATACGCAACTAACCAAGCGCTTTAAAGGAACGGTTACTACTCCGTGGTTTACTTTTTACCAGCGATTCATAGTTACAACAGTTTTAGGAACGCTGAAATGAAATAAACTCCAGAATCCTTATCCCTAATTTTCCTACATTTCAAGACCAAGCATTACGTAGCTCAAATTAAAGATCATTTTCTTGTATTTGAGGACGAAGCCGTACTACTTAACAAGGTTAAATCTTCTTGAAACTGCTGAAAACTCAGAAAGCCCAAACGTGATAAATCCGACTACAATGTGTTATCGAAAGCTACTTAATGCAAATTACTGTTTGTTTGCAACCGAGTTCAACATTTTATAATACCAGTCAGTAATTGATAAATATTTAAATGATGTAATTTCAGCTTATAAGTCACTAAGTAACTGCTTATAGGAATCGAATAATCGTTCAGTTAATTCAGCCAACATGACTACAAAAAAGCAAAAACAAATGTGTGTTACTACCACTGTGCTGTTTTCCATAGGCCCATAATATATATTTTCGGATTGCATTTAAACATGTATGGTGTTGTAAATACCAAATATGGAACTACTTAATAATGTGAATATAATGCTTACTGCAAACGTTTCGTGTTTGTTTACATTGCGTATTGTATTTGTGTAAGTATTTGTCAGTTTTATTGATCGCATATCAGTTTAAGATAATGACCTCAATTACTATGACGCTTTATTCAGTCTTTAGAAAACGTGCCAGTTCACCACCACGTTTATTCTAAATTTAATCGCTGAAAATGAAATAACTCTATGTCGAGTTAATGAATACTGATACTGAACAAAGGCGACAAAGTCATTTTCGAATGTTGTTAATTTATTCATGAAGGCCTACAATTCCTTTGTTTATTGTATCGCTTATAGTACATTGACGACATGCTATAACCTTCAAAAATGGACTAAAATAACTTGATATCAATCAAAAAGATAAATATATTCGGAGAACCAGAAATGGTTTTAACATTTATAAACACTTATATGCCAATTGAAGCACGTATAACAAAGAAGTTTCGATAACATTTGTATTTCTTTGCTCGTAATAGTCCGAAAGCATAAGAGGGTGTTTTACCTCACGCAATACATTTAAGACTTATAGAAAAAATCGATTCAACGGTGAAGCAAAATGAATTATAATTCTAATAATGCAATTTATCTGTTAATGCGTTGTATGGCTAACCCTTTTAAATACGACAGTTTGAGGAAACAATGATTGGCATTCCAATCAGTTGGTCGGTTATTTGTGTTCTGATGTAAACATAATAGTTTTATCAGCCTGATTTGGTGCACTGATGCATGTTGGATTGGCTTATATAACTTTGCCTTTATGTATGTTAATGCATAAAACATTCTATATGGATAGGGAATTATTTTTCTTGAATCTTTTAACACCTCATTTACCGGTACTTACACTGACGTAACTACAGTTAATTATGTGCATTAAAATGATTAGAGATAACGTTATCGTCTCCGAACGGCATTCGTTTGGGAAATATGCATGTCACGTGTGGTCCTATATTTACCAATAAAGGAACACACGAATCAGTATTAAAACAAATGATATATTTCTTTTGCGCACATCATAACAACTCATTTGAAAGCCTGTAGATGTCAGCCGCACGTGTGTAATGATGACGACCGAAAGCCGCGTAGGGCATTATAAATTGAAGGACAAAGTATCTAAACGGCTATTATTTCACCTCGTGAGCGTTTGGCAATGAAAATGTATTCTGATCGCTATTTTAAATCTCTAAGTACCTTTTTCACTTACGTGACTTTCTTATGATCACAAAATAGTGTGCTGAGTTTGCGATCAAACAATAAACATGTATATAATATATTTATAATCAGCGCTTTGATTTACCTGCAATCTCAAAAAGGTTTGTGAAAAGATGTGAGGCCAGCCAACACGGCATTGTAGATTTCTAAGTCACTGGGTAGTTTTGAAATCGTTTGATACAATATAATATGTTCACAACTACCATATAGATATATGATATATTTACATTTATGATATATTTACACAATACTCGTGCGGATTTCGTGTTTCTTTAAATGAGGATTTATCGAGGTTTCATAAAGATTTTTTTTCCACGAAATAAATTGTAGTTTTTATAATTGTGATGTAAATATTTTATATAAGTGTACTGTTATTGTCGTCAGTTCTGTTCGGTCAAACATCGAGATGTGCCTCTCCACCAAGTATATTTTCCAAGAACAATAACTTTTTTTTAAGCATTAGTTACAAACCATCTTTTTGTAGTCTTTTAATAGTCGAATTATGTTACTCAGAGTCAGTCTATTAATATTTGATGAGGGCTAGGAAAGCTCATATGACACATTATTTTGACTCTATATAAACACATTTTATGTATATGAAACGACGGTCGGTACCAAAATTGTTTGTTTGCAAAATATAATGATAGATCGACGATGGCAAGGTTTATATGCTATGTCTGATATGTGTCTTAGTGGAAATAAATTTAACCTCATGGAACCCTTTCAAAGGATTGCTAACATAAGATGTGTACACAGTAATGTTTGAAAACATAGACCAAATTAAGCTCAACAATGAGTTTTATTTTGATGTTTCATTTAGACGTGTCTTCATGAATAATGACACTTTAGATACATTGACAACTCAATAAAGTAATTCCAGAAGGAGAGAGAGCAACGTAGACGTTTAAAAACCGACGTTCAATGTCTCAATTTACGTTACTTGACGCAAGGCTGGTGGTTATTAAGGTTCTTAAGCCGGGAAATCAACGATGCACTTAAAGACGGGCTGAGACCTCACTATATTAACCAGTTAATATTCTACCGCTTACAAATATTAGCCTTATGTATATTAAAAGCGAAATAAAATTATAACATAATGTCACTCTGCCAAAATAAACTACACAAGGAATATATGGTAATAATTCTACCGAAATCGGTCGCAGCTTCTTAGAAGAAAACAATTGACGTTATGCTTGTTATTTAATTGAAGAATGTTACGTTTATTTAACTCGAACTCGAATTACCAAATAAGCATCATTCACGCTCATGAAACCAAAAGGTACATGAATTCAATTTAATGGCATAATTATAGAACAGGACTTCGGGATCATATTTAGCGTTGATAAACGGTACATGTATTTCGGTAAACGTCATTGAACAGTACACAAGCCATGTATAATTTACGCATGAACGGGAGAAAAATACAACAGTGTACCAACTTCTTGATAAATGAATACATATCATTATTTTCTGATACATCCGAATTTTTAATATGCATCTGCGTATGATTTTATTGCATTAACATCATTGATTTATAAAAAGGACAGTTAAGGTAGACTGCGAGAACACGAATGTGAAATCACATTAGGCATTTCCTACTAATTGTTATTGTCTCAATGTTTAAAAATGCACATGTTAGGTCAATGAAGAAACAGGTCAAATGAAAACAATCGATTATATTGTATTGTGTTAAATAGTTAATTATCATGGGACTTTCCACATAATGGACAAAAGCCTTGCTTAAATAACGTCGAAATAAATATACTTATTTTTGATCACCGACCTTGATGGCTGTGTGATTGTAAATTAACTAATTGAAGCAATCGAATGTGTGATCTGTGTCTTGGTATACCATTGATGGCTTGTTTCCTTACCTTGTATCTGCTTTATATTATATTAACGATAACTTCGTTGCCATCCTTTTGCAAGTTATATAGCAGACTACATAACTTTCATTTGTGTACTGTTGCGTCCGATGTATATTAACCCAAAATACATTGAAAAGACCATCGCAGTTTTTGCTAACATTATTATATTTTATAAGGCTGTCATTTGAGTAACATAATCATTACAGGTAGTTAACATCGAGAAATAAAAATAAACACATTAACAACGTCATATACAATATATTATAATTGGGTAGACATAACATTGGCGTAATTTATACAAACCAGAGCTCACTCATATCGTGCGGCTATCATACGGGATCATGATCTAGTCAAATTATTACACCGCCAATAAACTCTATTAAATTATTGAAATCAATATCAATCATTTACGTTACAAGTACAGAATTATTTGACCATGAATATACCGTTGTGTACTCAGACGATCAATCAACTTGTTCTGCAATAGTTATTACATTTTAAAAAACGCGCGCGTTGTTGTTCATGTTTAACTACAAGGTAAGATAATATGTTTAATGTATATGATATGTTCCCTAGACGTCTGCGTTTATATTGTGTAAGATTAAGAGTTTCTGCACACACGTGGAGGATCCAAACTGGCAGATATGCACATAACAACATCCCACGAAATGAACGTTATTGTTGATGTTGTAACGACTTAGATTTTGAAGATGAATTTCATTTGATATGTATATGCCGCTGATACAATTATCTAAGAAAAATATATATCAGCCGTACATTTTATGTTAAACATCTGTATTTAAATTCAACAAATTAGTAGTCTCATGTGATGGATTAGTAATTTCTAATATATGTACATGTATAAACGAAGCTATAGTTATAGGAAATGTCATCCTTTAAATTACCATTTAATAGATTTCATCACCCCCTAGATAGAAAGCCCGTGTTCTTACCATAGATTGTGTTTCTTTTTATTTTTAATTGACTATGTATGTTATATAATGCTTTTTTATTATTCGTATTCACGTGACATAAAATAAAGTGTATATTTGTTAAAATTCGGCCATTTCGAAGGACTTATGCCATAAGACAAATTGCAATCGTGTAATAAAGTTAACTGGTATTGATTAAACATGGACATGGATTGCGAAATTAACTTAATTTACGACTTGGAAAACTTGAAAACTAATTCATAGTTATATATGACTTATACTAGTTAATCAAGGTAATGTAACTCCTATTATTCTGTGAAACGCACTCCAATATTATAAAATGGGCTTGTTATCTTCGTTTAAACATGAATAACGTTTCTAGCTGACTTGTTTATAAAATACTGGTTGTAGAAACACACAGTCGAATGTTATTTGATAAACAGGCAATATTTTATTGAACGCAAACATGATTCTGCATGACCTAATTCGTAAAAATCAAGCAAATTTAATGCAATAAACAAAGCATTCGTATTTACAATTCAGAAGACTTACTCCAAACAGACTCTAATGTAAAAAACAGTTAGACTTCATTTAAAAATGTTGAAGGGACCTTTTCGTAGATTTTGGCAGATATTGAAGCTTTTCATTAAATGCTGTATATTGATAAATGTAAACATTGGATATAAAACGATCAAATAAAAACATAAAGAAAGAAAAAACAGAAACCCTCAACTGGGATTGAACCACTGACTCCTGGAGTTAAAGTCTAACGCTTAGATCACTCGGTGATCCGTGCTCATACAATGAGAGATGTAATGTTTACTTAATATAAGCGATCCGTGTAGTGTCATACACTAAAACGACAACAACAGAACTCTCCAAATTATTCAATCGTTTCGCGTAACAACGCTTTATAATTTTCAAGACGAAAGATGCATATACTGGATATTTTAGAGCATGGTTAATGTTGTGTATTACTGTTTCCTGACAAAAGCTATAACTACACGAAAATTTGCGAATCGGAGCCAGTTTTCTTTAATTTTGTCAATTTACCAAAACGTTAAAAGGTCCCTTCATGTATTCAATCCAAAACTAAACAATATAAATTGAGTTGATATGTTCGGGTATTGGAAATCCTATCTTTCTTTTACCAATTGTATTTTGTGCTACAAATTGACACAATTTTTTTCGCGAAAAAATTCTGTTAAAAGTATACTAACGCAGTAGGGTGACTAAATCATAATTATTAAGTACGCAAATCTGATTTATTTTCTAAACAGTATAGGATCGAAATTACATCCGTCCAATAAAGTGTCTTGTATGATGAAAACAAATGACATTTAAGTAGTATGTTCTCACACCGAACAGTAGATCTCATAACAGGCTACGCCATACTAGTAAGTGATTCTTATTGTAAAAAGGCATGAACTTTCTGTATTGATTCGAATTGAATTTTAATATATTATAGACATGGCCATCAACGTAACTTTCAATTTAATATGATTATAGGTGCTACCTAATTTACGGGCAAAAGCTTTTTAAGTTTTTTTGATAACCATGTATTATTATTAAATATATGGACATGATTGTGTTCAAAATATGATAATTGTTGCAATAATTTAGTAATGCATCCAAAAAAAATCAATCTTAAAACGAGTTACATGTTCCAAGCTTGAAGATCTAGCATCTTATATATTTTTTTGTTTTCTAGCCACAGGAATTTATAGCTGGTTCGATGTCTGTGGTATAGTGGATGGGGTGTCTGCTAACTGGCTTAGTCACTGGGAGGTCTCTGTATTGATCCTTTAAGTGGGAGCATTCTTTAGATAACCCTAAAGACATACTATGGCGTACCATTTGGGTTGAAAGTCAAGAAGACCTACACGTTAAAAAGAGAAATGTACGTCGAAGTACAATAAGTACGTCGACATGAATATAAAATACACTTCCAAGTATATATTTGTACGACTAAGTACAATTTGAACTTTGAGATACATGTTTGTACTTCTACGTACACATTTTCTGAACAGCCAATCAAAACACTAGTCTCTTGAGCCGCTTTTCCTTCAGATTTATTCATAATAAATGTTTAAAACTTTAGTTGAGGACAAAATGAATAAAAATATCAGAATGTCAAAATAACGTCACATAGAAGTTTCAAGTATTTAATGCATTGAAATAGATTATATACAAATTTGAAGAAGATTCAATTGTTACCTTTTTAAAATTAAAATTGTTCAGCATATTGTGCGTCTGAAATGATCATGCGGGGCGGAGTATCACGACCGTCCAGCGCATTACTGTGTTGGAAATTCCCAACGGTAACCAGTTACCAAGCATTAATGGGATAAATAATGTATTATAAACTCCCGTTGGTGGTATTATGTGATAACCATAACTTGCATAAGTCAGAGGTTAATTCCGCCACGCCAGGTCAATAAATAAGCACAATATCTATGAGTTAGCGGTCGATAGTCGCATAATTTGGTATTAATTATAATAATAATAATGTTTCATAAATACGCACAATATCTATGAGTAAGCGGTCGATTGTGGCATAATTCGGTATAAATAATAATAATAATGTTCAATGTCAAAAATCTCTAAAAGCAACAGACGTAAGGTGTCTTCTGATTGGCTAACACTCAAGGGTCGGTGAAAATTGTACGTCGAAGTACATTTCTCGATCTACTTAGTAGGTCTTGCAGACTTTCGACGTCATGGTACGTCATATAGACACTAAGTACTGGTCCTACTCAGGAAACAGTTTGTTTCATCAAATGTCTCAATTCAACTTGACAGCTTGCTAAAGCAGTTGCATTTAGCATACAGTACACTGATTTAACATAATCAAAATCATGTGATGTGTCAAATCAATTTTGATTGACAAATTTGACAGGATTTTTGTTTAATCCAATAAGTTTTAGACTGTCAAATAACACACACTACGTATTGAAAGCCATACCTGGAGCTTTCGTCTGTATATCACTGACTTCATCAGAAGAATGATTTCTACTGTTGGGAAACTTTAACACCACTAATTGTCTTCTTATTTATTATCAATGTATAATTATGTGTAACAGCATAACAACATACTTGATTCGCAATTAAAATATTTAATAAATACAGGTATCTTGCAGGTTTCTAATTTTCTTTCGCAAACTATTGTTGAATAGTTTAAATTTTGTCGCCACTAAAAAACTAGCCATTTTGTAGCAATTCTAAAATCACAGTCTAAACTGCATACACTTAGCTCTATAGTTACAATATGAATGCAAATATTAGAATGGCAATGCATCATGTTATATAATCCATTTTTTTTTATTTAAACATTCAAATAACACATAACACAGTACATATATAAAAAGGTATGTGGTATTGTGTGGAGATACAAAACACTTCACATCATTTATTTGCACATAAAATAATAGTTACAAAATAAGTAAAACTAAAACACAATCATCAACCTACATTTCAAGAATATTTACGTATATGAAATTACTTAGTGGTGTTATTGTATTACCTTTTACAAAATTAACATTGCTGGTTTTGTACTAGCCATAAAACATTTATCATGGATTAACAAGTAACAACCAATTTATTAATTACACAATAGAACGGAAATCATATTAATTACATTATGCATTTACTAAACAAGCTATTTGCTACTGTTTAGAATTACACTATCTTACTAAAAATGATCACAGGTACTTAGTGCTTTTACATACTTGTGGTAAGTTTTGTATTACTAGTTTGACAATTATCGGCAGACACTTGTCGATATACAGACACAATTTGCATGGGAACTTCCATTTTTTTTCAGCATAATTGCCTTCAAATTGTTAATTTAACAACCCTTTGAAATTGTTTGCACATCTGATCTTATTATACAATAGCTGATTTTTGTTTATAGATAGACATATATAGACTTTTCAAAGTTCTATAAAAGTTCACACATGTTCCATCCAAGTAAACAAGCAGAACCAATAAAGATCACCACAGATAATAACTGTGTGTATAGCTTGGAAATTTGATAAATCAGGAATCCCTCCTTTGTTGATTTCTGTAAACCAAAACTGTCAGTTTTGCTGGATAGAATGGCTTGTATGATGCTCAGCTCTTGCCTTCGGCTTCGCAGAACAGCTTCTAAAAACGGAAAACCAACAAATATCGTAAAATTTGATCAATAATGCAGACAATTTATAAATGTCTTGTTTTTTGTTGATTTCGAATCTGGAAGATTTTTTACGTAAGATTGTAGTACGAAAATCCAACGGTATCGGATTTTGTGGTTTTAGGCCTAAACTAATTATAGTGATATGTAACCTTTCGGGATATCGGTAAAGTGCGAGCAGACGAGGTGTAAATACGTTAAAAATTAAAGCTAAAAGACTAAAAAGTTAGATCGGAATATCTTTAAATTTTGTGAATAAATGTGTTTCTGGTGGATAACAACGACAACTTACCAGAATATTGCTCATAATCACTCGTAAAACGTCTTTCTGAGACATTGTGTACACACCGGTCTTACTCACAATAACGAAGTGACGTCACCATCTATGTATAGAATGCTTTCTGAGAGCGAATGAAAATGCGTCACATATTCTGACAAATAAACAGTAGGGTGTCGTTATTGAAATACCGCGAGAATACTGGAAGAATAGAGATGCCAACTATAATGTTTAAAACAAATAATTTTTTAACAAGCGTTTGTGATTTGTCAGGATAATAATAACAATAAGATATCGAAAAGATCAAAGCAAATAAATTCGACAGAAATCTAAGATTCGGCAATATATTTAAGACGGGTTATGTTCACTTTAATTGTTTTTGGTAAAGACTGTAACTATATGTAGTGAACCAGTCTTCGGCTCATACTCACTGAAGAAGAGCATTCAGGGGAGATAATTGAGTAATGACTTAATTCTGGAACGGTTGCGAAGAAAAACAAATAATGCGAGAATATTTAGTGCGATTCGCTACACAATTATGATGTCATTGATATAACTTTTCCTGAGGTATGTATTTACATGTGATTTAGCATATGTCAAAGTGTTTTTGATTTGTTCAAGGCCATAAATAGCATCGCGAAAATATATGTCGCGTGGCAAATTTTTTGAGACGTATCCATATGTAGTATTCTTATGTAATTTTATGTCTAAATTCCCATATGTATGAACGGTCAACGCCCGCTTCGCGGGCTTTTGCCCGTATTAAATAATCTTAGTACACAGTACACAAATGTAGCCTTTATTATAATATATTATACAACGAGTATGATATGGGTGTGTAGGTTTTTGGAATGTTTAATTTCGATTGTAAGAAATATAAACTTCTTTCATAAGTAGGCTATGATAAAGCAGATGTATGGGCTACATTTGCCATTAGATTTGGAACAAAACCAGTTAAACTGCGGATTTTTTTTCTCTTAGTCTTAGAGTATTACAAAAAATATCACCGATAAATTTATGATTCAATTATTATCCGATCAATAATATCGTGTACTCTTAAAATCATATTTTTCAATATAGCAATTGTAGGTGCAAATGTGTAAATAATGTAGACAGCATCCTATTTATCTTGAAAACTGTTGATTAACTGACGTTTGAGGTTTTTCCTGACACGTAATTTCTCCTTCAACTGATAATATAAATCAAACAATGGAATTTAATTTGCAAATGTTTTAAGTGATATGAACTAAACCGAATTGCTGTTCAAGTTAATATACCTTTTCACAAAGTGGGTTTATAAACTATACATATAATAAACATCTACAAATTAGAATTCTGGTTGTTCATATCATACAAATGAGAGTCTTCCTTTCCTGAGAAAATATGCTTTTTGAACATGTAAAAGCAATGTACATGTAGAGCAATACACTCATTTATACACTCTTTCATTATAATGAAGCACGGAAATAAAATCGGTACCACACTTGTGTTAACAAATGTAAATGATTATGGGCATCGGAAAGAAACTCCCGAAATCGTTAAGCGGTGTGTTTGTTATATCACTCCTTTGATATCTTAATATTGTAGCAGCTTAAATGGGTTATCACGAGCCTAATGTCAAAATGTTATTTTCTGGAGCTTAAATAAACAGAGAAATATAAATGGAAAATGTTAATACTAAAGAAAACAAGAATTAAAATATGTCTTACTAAAATTTAGATTCATGGCGATAATTACCTAATCTTGCGTAAATTGCCTTATTAAATCATATAGGTACTCAATAGAAATGGAAATGAAAAGTTTTTTGCAGTGTTAATTGCCAAACGTTCTCGAATGGAAATACGAACCTCTAGGCCTTCGTCAATTGTCATATGTTGCGATGTTTTGATTCCGTCGAGAACGTGATATACATACAACTTAAACACTTTCCTTAAAAAATCATAAACATTCGTGTTTCACATGGAGAATTTCTAATATACTTTTTTTCAACAAGGTTAGGCATACTACGAAAGACAAATTCAATTTGTATAATTCAGAGTAACTATTAAAACGATAACGCTTTTTGTCGGCGGACGGAGCGGGTAATCCGTCTACATCCTTGTGACAAGTGCATGTATTATTGATTAAACTCCATCTTTTTAAACAGTCGGCAACGGTCCCGCACTTTTATTTAAGACCTTACTGATAGCGTTTCACCGTTTACTCTAAATTTCTTGAGGGAATTATGAAGCAGAAAAATGAATATGAGCAGAAATTCAACATGTTCTTCCTTAAGGTAATTTAAATAAAAAGGAAAAGTTTATTATATAAACATGACCCTGCATACTGGTATATCATCGAAAACCACTCGTAGTTAAGTAACGGAACAGATACATTCATGGACATGTTTGCTTAATACGAGTGAGTTTAAGTATTATTTTCATTTATTTTAATTATTGTTATTTTGCTGGCTGATACAAAGTGGATGCTATACAATAGGCGATCGGCAACTTTGTGATATCGTGTGGACAAACTATCTCAAATTTATTTAGTATGACAATTTCTTCTTAAAATAATTTATTTAAAATATGATGTTCTATATAGTAAAGTATAAATATGTTTCGAAAACGGTTACACTTTAACACGAGGAAGTAAACGCTTAACGTGTTTATTCGGATTAGCTTTTACTTTCATTGTTAAGTTAAATATTTTTTTCAACATTTAAATTCTATTTTATGAATGTTCAGACCATTTTACAGATTAACTTTCCATATAAATAACGTTTAAAAAAACTTCATATATTACAACACTGAATTATGCCCTGACATTCTTGACGGTAGTGTTTGCTATATAGTTTTAACATAATATTGTGTGATTTTCTTTTGTAGTAGATTTACTGTGGACTCTCAAAAAAACTGTGTTGATGCACGACGAGTGAGAACCATTAGCATTTTATCGAATGGCTTACATAAATGATATATGTAATGCTCAAATAAAAACAAACAGTCAAAGATCGTGAATACTCTTGAAATTATTGGTCCTACAATCCACTCTCATAAAAACTATGTAATACTTTGTAATAACTGGAGTGATTTTCGAAGTTTGCTTCATTTGCAAGTCATTCTAACTTTTTTCAGGATACATGAATCCATGACATAGTAGATATGGTATCAGCTTACCATACATGAATCCATCACGTAGTAGATATGGTATCAGCTTACCAAGCACATGAATCCATGGCATAGTAGATATGGTATCAGCTTACCAAGCCCCGAATCCATGACGTAGTAGATATGGTATCAGCTTACCAAGCACATGAATCCATGACATAGTAGATATGGTATCAGCTTACCAAGCACGAGGTCATAGGTTTGATCTGCGGTCTCTGGATCTTCTGTAAGACGCAAGTACGAGGTCTACTCAAGAAAGAGACCCGCGAACATCTCAATAATATAAGCATTTGCCTTTCGATACAAACGAGCTAAAATAAAAAGGTTTGAACTAGTCACTTTGTGCTTACGAAATTCCAATAATACATAGATAATATAAGCAGTAACATATCCTATCTAATCTATAACATATAAAAATTTCATGGCCTAATATATTTCGGTCCAATGCGTCTTGGTAAATTGCCTGTTCCAATAATACATCGTACGTCTTGGTTGTATCGCAAGTATTTTTTGTATATGTATATGGGAATGTTTTTGTGAGTGATTGTATATGTCATTATTTATTTATATAGATGTAAATATATATAAGTATATGTAAATAACTTGAAAACATGCTTTCATCTAAGACATTATGCTTTATAAGTATTTAAATGTCATTATGCGTAAGAATCGGGTGTTTTTTGTCTCATTCTCAATATCATACTATATGTTCTGCATTGGATGCGATAAGATGAATCACTACATATACAATAATACGTTCAAAACATTTATGTTGTAAAAGTCACTTCTTTAACACATATATGTAAAAAACCTGTTGTAAAATCATGTATTTTGATGTAAACAAACTGATTTGTTTGCTTGTAATCACGATCATTTGTTTTACCTTGCTATCCCTTTGTTTGTTTTTTTGTTCGTGTTTCTTTGTTTTTTTTGTACTTAATTTGCTGAATTGCTTTCATCTTAAAATGCAGAAATTTAGAGTTAAAAATGATGTTGATGTATGCTGTATACCAATTAAACGTTTGTATGTATGTATGGACATCTTATGTCCTATAAGAGAAACCTACTGGACATGTTTTAAAATAGAAACTTACTGGACAAATCCACACAATAATATTTACACACCCTCCCTTTCTTTAAATGATTAAATTATGCACTCTGAATGTAAAAGGGCTAATCAATAAAGACAAACGCATTAAAATCTTCAAATGGTTAAACGAAAAAAAAAAAATATATGCCTACTACAAGAAAGTCACTTGACACATACTTTAACACAAACCTTAAAAGATGAATGGGACGGGGACATCTACCTCAGTGGACAATATACTAATAAACAAGGCATTGCCTTTCTGATAAAAAGTAACATAGGGATCACAGTTGATAATTTTAACGAAATAATAATTGGCAGACTAGCAAGTATAGATATCAAAATACATGAAACACAACTAACATTAATCAACGTTTACGGTCCTAACATAGATGATTCCACATTTTACGAAACATTACAATCTTTTATAATTAATAACCAAGATAAAAATATTATAATCGGTGGTGATTTCAATACTGTCCTGAACCCATTAATAGATAAAAAGAATGGAAACCTTTATACTCACCCTAAAAATAGAAATATTTTAAATAACATAATTGAAAACTACAATATGATAGATATCTGGCGTACAGTATACCCAAACGAAAGCAAATTCACCTGGCACTCAAACACAAAACCAACAATATTTTGTAGACTAGACTATTTTTTAATATCTGAATCTCTTTGCAACATTATTGACACATGTAACATAAAACCAGGATTTATGACTGATCACTCTCTAGTTGAACTTAAACTGCATAATATACAACCTGAAAGAGGCCCAGGATACTTTAAAATTAACAACAGCATCTTATTGGATACACAATATCAAACACAAATAAAACAGGAAATATTAAATACAGTTCAAAATAATAAAGATGCAAACCCAAACACCTTATGGGAAGTAATTAAAGGAAATATACGTAACACAACAATTAGATACACATCATTTAAACAAAAAGAAACACACAAACTTGAAACTGAAACCATCAAAACCATTGAAACACTTGAAAAACAATTGCATCAAACAAACACAAATGATACCACCGACATTGAAAATGAAATAACATTAAAAAAACAAATATTAGATGGAATCTATCATACACGTCTCAATGGAATAATACTAAGAGCGCGTGCACAGCATGTTGAACACAATGAAAAAAATACAAAATACTTCGCAAACATTGAAAAACGTAGAAGTGAACAAAAAACTGTACACAAATTAGTAGTCAATGGCAAAGATATAACAAACATGACTCAAATACTAGAAGAACAACGTTTATTTTTCGAAACCCTCTATAAACGAAAAAATGTTGAAAATAACACCCTTTTTAAAAATACACATCACGCTTTAAACGAAGAGGAAAAACAACTGTGCGACGGATTGCTTAATGAATATGAATGTGGATTAGCCCTAAAAGATATGCAAAATAACAAAAGCCCAGGATCTGATGGCATCACAATCGAATTTTATAAAATATTCTGGAATGATATAAAAACACATCTAATTAATTCACTAAACTATTCATTTAACAACGAAAACTTAACTACGCTACAAAAACAAGGTATTATATCACTTATTCCAAAACCTGGAAAAAACATAGAATCCTTACAAAACTGGCGTCCGATTAGTTTACTAAACAATGATTATAAAATTGCAACTAAAAGTATAGCAAACAGAATAAACAAAATATTACCAGCAATCATTTCAAGATCTCAATCTGGTTTCATAAAAGGACGTTACATTGGTTAAAACGTTCGTCTTATCTAAGAATGCATAAACTATTTCAACAATTCAAATAATCCTGGTCTAATTTTCTTTGCAGACTTCGAAAAGGCATTCGATTCGCTTGATCATTCATTTATGTTCTCTTGCTTAGAAATTATGAACTTTGGTGAAAGTCTCATTCAATGGGTCAAACTATTTTATACCGATATTAACAGTTTAATCATTAACAATGGCTTCTTTTCAAACAGTTTTAACATCGAACGAGGGGTTCGACAAGGATGTCCACTCTCATCATCGCTATTTATTATCTGCATCGAGTATCTATCACATCACATCCAATCAAATAAACACATAAAAGGCATATCACTAGAACCTGACGAAGAAATCAAACAGTCCCTATTTGCTGACGATGCAACTTATTTTTTAAACGACACTTACGATTCTTTCCATAACCTAATAGAATCGCTAACCCTTTACGGAATGACATCGGGTCTGAAACTAAACAAAAGTAAATGTACTGTGCTACGAGTAGGTAAATTAAAACAAAATAAGGTCCAATATAAAAAAGAAATAAATTTAATTGGACATCCGATGAAGCCACAACGTTAGGAATTACTTTCACAAATAATGAAAAAGATACAGTTCTTAAAAACATACTACCTAAATTACAGAATTTTAAAAACTGCTTAAAATCATGGCATCACCGTAAACTTACACTTATCGGAAAAAACACAGTATTGAAAACGTTTGCACTTCCTAAATTAATTTATGTATTAACAGTCCTCCCAAATCCACCAAATGATATTATTAACGATATAAAATCAGCAATATTTAATATCATATGGGACGGTAAGCCTGATAAAATAAAACGAACTCAGTTAATTCAATCTGTAGAAAATGGAGGTATCCAATTAACGAACATTGACTCATTCTTGAATGCAATCAAATGCTGCTGGGTTAAAAGATACCTAGATAATGCCAGATCATTCAGATTATTCTATCAGAAAATTCTAAAAAAATATGGTGACTCCTTACTCTTTGAATGTAACATCAGCAATACTATCTTACATGAAATTGCAAACGAAAACATATTTCTGTCTGATGTTCTATCAGCATGGAGTGATGTCACTCATAACCTAGAAACCCAAACAAGCAGCAAAACTATTCTATGGAACAATAAAGACATAACTTCAAACAATAAGACGTTTTTCTATAAAGATTGGTTTGAACGAAGCATTAAATATGTCGACCAATTATATGACTACAGAATTAAGGATTTCTACTCTTTTAATGATATATGCTACATATACGGAATACCTTCAAATAATTTTTTGAAGTACTACACATTAATCAAAAGCATACCCATACATATTAAATCTGAAATCAATACAAATAATACACCATGTACTCAAACAACATTCGTAGAAAATATACTTGGAAGAAAAAACAAAACAAATAAAATATTTTACACACTACAAATTAAAAACCCTACAGAAAACTCAAAAACCCAAAATAAATGGCAAGTCCTTTTCGGACTAATTAGTAAACCTCTTTGCGCGATTACTTCTCGCCCCGCGTTATCACATAACTAAGAACCATGTTCGATTCATCAAAACTTTGATGAGTGCATACAATTTCATTTGTTATAATACTTTCAGTTTAACATTTTCCTTAATTGTAGTCAGTTTGATTATTCCTTAAACTGGAAATGATTTTAATACTTTTCTCTACACTCACGAGTTATAAGCCCCCTGTGAAAGCAGTTCGATCATCTGTGCACTCAAATATCAGCAATATTTCACGAATAGTGAATGTGGAGTGCTGTGCTGCCATATCGTGAAGCACTATAACAAATAATTTCGATAACGTTCAGAAAATGATATTATTTCGCTTTGAATTCGAATCAATGTTGGGATCAACTCTTGTCCATGCATATTAACAAGAATACAATCGGACCAATACTATGATTCACTTGATAGATTAATTTATTTAAGATTTTTCATTTATTTAGTTGCGAATACATTCAATTGCTATTTGTATTTAACAAATAATGGTAAGATAAGTTTCTCATCTGTAGGGCTTTGCGATGGTTCCCATAGCTTATTAGCGAGGCCTAGCAACATCCACATTGAACAGCGCATGTTTATACAAAACATCATTTGTTTTTATACAAAACAAGAAAGTTTCGCGATTTTGCCCAGTCCCTGCGATCTTTCCCCTGTGATTATTTGTGGATCAGTTATTAATTTAAACGATTAGTTTTGCGTTATTGGCAATAAATGTTGTTATAAATGGAATAGGCACAAATGCATTACTTATTTACACTAATTTACACAAAAAATCACCACTATGCAAGATATTCTTAAAACAAAAATATATACATTGATCCGTAAAATAACTTCTCCCATAAGCGAAAAAAATGCATTACATACTAGTCGCCGCCCTTTAGGGCAACGCCAATCACATCCTGATATGTGTTGTTTTTTATTTCAAGTTACGAGAAATTAGACGTTAAAGTATACATGTATATATAACCAGTCCAAACTCTGTGCCACTTGCGGTGCTAATTCAACCAAGGAAAAATGTTTTCAGTGAGTTTTCACCGTTAAAGACAAAACACCCAATAATCAATTGATATTTCCCTTTTAATCATAGAAACGAATAAAAAAAGACCAACAAGTCATACATTTGCTTGATGAACTTGTGTTCTTGATGATTTTTTGTCTCGTTTAAATTTGTTTTCATTTTGTACGAAGAATTGGCATCTTTCAAGCAATTTTCTGCTAAGAGGGTGCTGTTTCTCTGTGAGAATGGCGCTTTCTTTTGTCTGCAAAAGGACTCCAGGAGCGGGTGACATAAGCTATCACGTGGCTCAGATCCCAGCGCCTGATAGGATGACCTGTTAGGCAAAATTAGTAAACCTCTTTGCGCGATTACTTCTCGCCCCGCGTTATCACATAACTAAGAACCATGTTCGATTCATCAAAACTTTGATGAGTGCATACAATTTCATTTGTTATAATACTTTCAGTTTAACATTTTCCTTAATTGTAGTCAGTTTGATTATTCCTTAAACTGGGAATGATTTTAATACTTTCCTCTACACTCACGAGTTATAAGCCCCCTGTGAAAGCAGTTCGATCATCTGTGCACTCAAATATCAGCAATATTTCACGAATAGTGAATGTGGAGTGCTGTGCTGCCATATCGTGAAGCACTATAACAAATAATTTCGATAACGTTCAGAAAATGATATTATTTCGCTTTGAATTCGAATCAATGTTGGGATCAACTCTTGTCCATGCATATTAACAAGAATACAATCGGACCAATACTATGATTCACTTGATAGATTAATTTATTTAAGATTTTTCATTTATTTAGTTGCGAATACATTCAATTGCTATTTGTATTTAACAAATAATGGTAAGATAAGTTTCTCATCTGTAGGGCTTTGCGATGGTTCCCATAGCTTATTAGCGAGGCCTAGCAACATCCACATTGAACAGCGCAATACCTCGCCTGCTTTGGATCCGAAAAGAGTACTTCAAGCATGTGAGGCAAGAAGCAGGCCGAGCTGTCATGCCATCGATGTAATGTTGGGTCTGCCAAGGAAATAGTTGTGACGAAAATATATGTTAGTAAGTTCGAATTTTCTTAATCATAGATAATAACGTTTCAAACTCTCCGATATTAAGGGCAGTTTTTTTGCAATAGTTGGTACACTCGCTTCTCCTTGACCCGGGATCCAACCTCGATCTCAGATTATGTTGGTTTATGGTCAACATACTTGATAGGTGGATTTTTATTGCAGCTATATTAAAACATTTTACCCTATGTTCGTCAGTCTCATAAGTTATTTCGGTAGGAGTGCAGGGTCCTTTCATAATGCAATTGTTTATATATATATATGTCCTAAAACAATGCACAATTCACTTAAAAAAGAAGTTGTTAGAAAAGAGGAAAAGTAATATTTAGATTCTTTTGAGCATATACATATTACTGCACCTTAGAGCAAGTTCACATATTCACTATTTTTTAAATTGAGGAAAGCTGTTTATCCTTAAACATATGTTAGTTTTGTGTGATCGATAAACCCGACATGTGTGTTTCTGTCGGTACGCCGGTCTGACAAGGGTACAAGACAAGGATAACATTTAATACACTTTAATAAAGCAATAAATGGCTTCAAACTGAATTACAAAATATATGCAACCTTCGTCAGTCTGAAGAGTTGTTCAGATTGGAGTGCTGGGGCACAATTTTAGTCTTCACATATTGCAGCTATTTCGTTAATTGTCATTCAATATTATGCACAATACATTTTAAACAAAAGTGTTTAGAAAAGAAGAAACGCACATATACTGTTCACTTTATCCGACGCTAATGGCTGAACCTTGTAGAAAGTACACATTTTAATTTAATAAAACACGAACATTTAAAGATAATATAATAGATCTAATATACATAGTATATATTAGATAGACATGAGCTTAATAAACATTCATAAAATGTATAGAGTGGTAATATTGTTTGTATAAAATATTTGTATATTACAATAACAACATTTTTTTAAATAATATATTACACTAATAACTTTTAAAAAGAGAAGGAGGGTTATTCCACAACGATTAAAGTCTACTTAGCATTAATCCAAACTAAGGACTTAAAGAGGGGGTTACACTGCGAGTATATTAAATTAAAGTAAACGATAAGAGTGTTTAGCTATAGATAATAGTGGCTAAATATTATATTTTGTGAAAGTGTACTTTTTTGTATCATCGGTTGGGTGCCTATTGTTTACATTTGAATTGGGATCTACCGTTGATATACATCCACACCGACTATTCAAAGGTTGCAATACTGAATTCTAGAATAGAATTCAGAAGCTATAAATTGATGAAGCGCTTGTTAACTTCAATGCATACTATTTGAATATATATTTGGTTTAGTTTGTTTGAATCCGTTCCTTTTAAAACATGTATACACGTATAATGCGATGCACCATACGCACCGAACTCAGAGCAATCCGATTGTGGTTGTTCCGGAGTGGGTACAGGGGTCGATATGATTACTGCTGCTGTGGTCGATGGAGCAGGTGAAACTGAAAAAGTTCTCATTTATTCACAAATTGTTTCTGATTAATGAGTCATTCGTTGATTGGCAACAATGACTACCTCTTGAATAAACACCGTCTGAAAGAGACATATGACTGACGAATAAACATAGTTTGTTATGTTGTTGAACCTTCCAAAACAATAGTATACTGTATCAACTTACACTGCTGAGAAGTATTTATCATTTTTTGAAACTGCGACATTTATATAAAAAAATTAAAACGCGTAAAATCTATCAACCTTGAATGTTTATATTGTTTAAATTAAATTTCATTTTCTGGCAACACGTGGATTACTTATATGATATAAAACTGCACTCATACAACATCACACACAAATAAAAATCAAAGCGCCGTAGGCGCTGAAGGCCTGGGGCTAGATTTAGGGTGCTTGGAAAGAAGTGTAGGGACTAAACTGAAGTAAATGTAAACGGATCCACGCTATTTGCTGCCAGATACAGTGTACATGTATGCTGATGTTATGAAGTTGAAGGTTTAATATGTTACTCGTGCTTAATATGTCTATCTAGTTTTAAACACTTCGACCTTTAAGCTAAGGTCATTCAATGGTCAAGGTCATCATAAAATAGGTAAGTGGGAAGGTCTTGTCCAAAGGGGAGTTATGAACAAAAATTAAGTTAATCCAATCATGAACCACAAAGTTATGGTGAATGTTAAGTTATTGGGTGATTTGACTTTTGAGTTCAAGGGCCAAGGTCATCAAGAAATATGTCCGTGGGAAGGTGTTGATCAAAGAAGAGTTGTGTACAAATATCAAGTGAAAAAATTATTCTGTAGTATGGAAGTTATGGCAAAAGTATAATTTTTCGGACAGACAGTTCAGAAACCATATGCCTGCCTTCGGGGCATAAAAACAATGTATGTATGAACAAGTTTAAATTAAATATTAGATTTATGGTTGTATTTTACAGACAAACATTTTCAAGAGATGAAGAGGAAGATTCATAAGTAAGGCTAGGTTTCTTAAACTGAAGTGTTAATCGGATGTCAAGCTTCTCATTTATACTCTGGACAAGCAGTATCAAGTGTTGACAAGAGCACTGCCAACGGGTGCAGGACGCTGGAATACAAATGCTTGACACAGACTAAGTTTCAAATCCAAAAAGAGGAATAGTTTCCTCATGTCAATAGAAGTAGGTCATCACATAATCATTCTACACGAGTGTTGAATTTCAAGTTGAAAGCTTTTAATGATTGAGAAATTGAAGTCGGAAAAGGGGAATAACTCTTACAAAATGGTGAATAGTTGTCTTCTGTTGTCAGTAGATGGAGGTGTTGATATTCTACAAGTGCATAGACTTCGAAGTTGAAAGCTTCGATAGTTTTTGAGAAATTGTAAGTCGGTAATAACTAGGTAAATATGAAGGATAAAGTTATGTGCTTTTGTCAGAAGTTGCATGTCATCATATTATATAAGTGTGCAGACTGCCTAGTTGAAAGGTTGGACAATGTTTGAGAAAATTAAGTTTTTTGTTGAGAATTGGCCAATATTTCTATGTACTAAGTCAAAACAAGGGCAGATAATTCCATAAATATAGGTCACATAGTAACCAGCCTTGAACGTATGGACTTAACAGGCGAAATTGAGCAAGTTTTGTACGTTTGGATAGGATATCTTTGAAAGTCTTTGCGGAAATTGACATTTACAGACAACTAAACAAACGCGGACGCCGACTACCTAGCTATGACAATAGCTCTTGTTTTGTTCTAAAAATCGAGCTAAAAAGGGAGATATTAATTATGTGTGATTGGTAGACTATTTTCAGTCAATATAATGACAATGATGGCATTTTGAAAGGAAAGTGCTAATGGTAATGAAATGTTTGAAAATGGTTTCAATCTGAAGGCAGGGCAAAGTTACCAATACCATCGTAATAAATGAACAAGTACTTAGTGCTGAGATCAATTTAATGAACACAATGTATCAATAACCTGTAGAACATGGAAGGTAATTGTTTTTAACATCAAAGCTTAATATAACTTGACACAATGAACTATTAACTAATAATCTAGCTCTACAAAATGATTTTAAAATGTTTTGAACAAAAATGGTATCATGCAATTCTCGTCCTTTTGTGTGAGTATTAACATATGTACTGTAAATGTACAAGGGCTAAATAACAGACAAATGCACTAAAAGTTTCAAATGGTTAGACAAAATAAAGTAATATATGTCTTTTTATACAGGAAAGTCACCTAAAACATACCTTAGCAAAAACATTGAAAAGTGGTTGGGACGGAGATATTTATCTTAGCGGACAACATACAAATAAACAAGGCATCGCTTGTCTGAGTAAAAGTCATACAGGAATAACAGTGGATTACTTGAACGAAATAATGATTGGCAGGCAAGCAAGTATAGATATAAAAATACACGAAACACAATTAACATTAATGAACGTTTAAGGTCCGAACATAGATGAATCCAAATGTTATAATAGAAAACCAAGATAAGAAAATTATAGTCGGAGAAGATTTCAATATTGTTCTAAACCCATTATTAGAGATAAAAGAAATGGAAATCTTTATACTCACTCCAAAAAAAGGAACATTTTGAATAACATAATTAAAAACTACAATTTGATAAACAAATGGCATACAGTTAATCATAATGAAAAAAAATTCACCTGGCACTCAAACACAAAACCAGCAATATTTTGGAGATAAGATTTTTTTTAAATATGCGAGTCTATTTGCAACATTATCGACACATGCAACATAAAACCAGGATTTATGACTGATAACTCGATGAACTTTAACTGCATGAAATACAACCTGAAAGAGGCCCAAGGTACTTTAAAAGTAAATAATAGCTACTGAAAAGATAAACAATATCAAACACAAATATAACAGGTATTAAGCAATACAGTTTAAGATAACAAAGATGCAAATCCAAACACCTTATGGGAAATAATTAAAGGCAAGATACTTAACACAACAATAAGATGCACGTCATTTAAAACAAGAGGGCCGTTAGGCCCTAAGGCGCTCACCTGAGAGCAAAAGGAACTAGACTATTCTGGACAAATGCAAGCTGATTCATGAAGATTAGACCAAAAAAGTGACTTTCAACATGTTTTTTTTATATTTGACCTAGTGACCTAGTTTTTAAGCTCATATGACCCAGTTTCAATCTTCGCTAAGATTTCATTGGAACAAAATAATGTTTTGACCAAGTTTCATGTAGATTGGCCAATAAATGAGACTTATATAGCGTCAACAAGTTTTCACTAAAGCCATATAAGGACAACTGCCCCCCCCCCCCGGGCGCCAATATTTTTCAACGCGTCATAACCATTTTCAAACTCAGCTGAGCTATTGTTAGAACAAATGTTCTGATCAAGTTTCATAAAGATTGGATAATTATTGTGACTTCTACTGTTAACATTACTTAATAACCATATAAGGAAAAATGCCACGCCCCCTTGCGGCCATGTTTTTAAACGGACCTTAACTATTTTTGATCTGAGCCCAAATATCATTAGTACAAATATTCTGACCAAGTTTCATAGGCATTGGACCACAAATGTGACTTCTAGCTTTATAACAAGGTTTTACTATAGCCATGTAAGGAAAACTGGCCCGCCCCCTGGTAGCCATGTTTTTTAACAAACCAGAACCATTTTCAAACTCATCCGAGATATGGTCTGAAGAAATGTTCTGACTAAGTTTCATGAAGATCTGACAATAAATGTGACTTCTAGAGTGTTAAACAGGTTTAACTATACACTAAAGCTATATAAGGAAAACTGCCACGACCACTGGCGGCCATGTTTTTCGTTCAACTGCAACCATTTTCGAACTCGTTTAAGATTTTATTGGGAAACATGTTCTGACGGACTAAAAATGTGACTTCTAGAGTGTTAACAAGGTTTAACTGTAGCCATTTAAGTAAAAACTGCCACGACACCTGAAAGCCATGTTTTTCAACCAACGGGAACCATATTCCGACTCGTCCAAGATATCATTAGAACAAATGTTCTGACTAAGTTTCATAAAGATTGGACAATAAATTTGACTTTGACAGTGTGAACAAGTTTTACTATAGCCATAATAGGACAACTGCCCCGCCCCTTGGCGGCCATGTTTTTCTTCCAACCGGAACCATTTTTGAACTTGTCAAAGATTTTATTGGGACACATGTTCCGACCAAGTTTCATGATGATTGGACAAAAAAATGTAACATCTAGAGTCTTAACAAGGTTTTACAATAGCCATATTAGGAAAACTGCCACGCCCCCTGGCACCCAGGTTTTTGAACAACAAGAAGCAATTTCGAACTCGTCCAAGATATTAATGGGACACATGTTCTGACCAAGTTTCATGAAGATTGGACAATAAATGTGACCTCTAAAGTGTTAACAAGGTAAATGTTGACGCTGCACGACAGACGACGCACAAAAGGCGATCACAAAAGCTCACCATGAGCACGTTGTGCTCAGGTAAGCTAAAAAAAACACACAAACTTGAAAATGAAGCCATAAAAGTCATCGAAGCACTTGAAAAACAGATGCATAAAAGAAACACAAATAATACCACCTCCATTGAAGAAGGAAATTCTTACGAAAAACAAGATGTGTTTGTGAAACACAATGTCCCCCTATATGACGTTTGACCTTGAAGGATAACCTTGACCCTTCACCACTCAAAATGTGCAGCTCCATGAGATACACATGCATTTCAAATATAAAATTGCTAGCTTCAATATTGCAGAAGTGACATTACATGAGCAATTTTGACCCATATATTTGACCTTGAAGGATGACCTTGACCTTTCACCACTCAAAATGTGCAGCTCCATGAGATACACATGCATGCCAAATATCAAGTTGCTATTTATTCAATATTGCAAAAGCATTCATAAAATAAGCGATTTGAGCCATATATATTTGACCTCTGACCTCGAAGGATGACCTTGACCTTGACCTTTCACCACTCAAAATGTGCAACTTCATGAGATACACATGCATGCTAAATATCAAGTTGTTATCTTCAATATTGCAAAAGTATTCATAAAATAAGCGATTTGGGCCACATATATTTGACCTCTGACCTTGAAGGATGACCTTGACCTTGACCTTCCACCACTCAAAATGTGCAGCTTCATGAGATACACTTGCATGCCAAATATCAAGTTGCTATCTTCAATTTTGCAAAAGTATTCATAAAATGAGCGATTTTGGCCACATATTTTTGACCTCTGACCTTCAAGGATGACCTTGACCTTGACCTTTTACCACTCAAAATGTGCAGCTTCATGAGATACACATGCATGCCAAATATGAAATTGCTATATTCAATATAGCAAAATTTATTGCAAAATGTTAAAGTTGGCGCAAACCAACCAACAGACCAACCAACAGACCAACCAACCAATAGACAGGGCAAAAACAATATGTCCCCCTCTACTATAGTGGGGGACATAAAAAATATAATAGAAGGAATATATCACACACACTTCAACGGCATAATACTTCGAGCACGGCACAGCATGTTGAACACAATGAAAACAATACAAAATACTGTGCAAACATTTTAAAACGTAGAAGCAAACACAAAACTATACACAGATTAGTAGTTAATGGCCAAGACATAACAAATAAAAGTCAAATAATAGAAGAAGCCTATTTTTCGAAACACTAAAAACGAAAGAATGTCGAAAATAACAACCTCTGTAAAATAACACATCATGCTTTAAAGGAAGAGGAATAACAAGTATGTGAAGGATTACAAACTGAATATGAATATTGTGCAAATAATAGAACAAGCCTATTTTTTTCAAACACTCTATAAACGAAAGAATGTCGAAAATAACACCCTCTGTAAAAAAAACACATCATGCTTTAAATGAAGAGGAAAAAGAAGTATGTGACGGATTACTAACTGAATATGAATGTGGACTAGCTCTTAAAGAAATGCACAATAACAAGTGTTCGGGATCTGATAGCATCACTAACAAGTGTTATAAAATATTTTGGAACGATATTTAAACACATTTAACTAATTCACTAAATTATTCATTCATTTAACAATGGAGGTCTTACCACGCGGAAAGCAAAGTGTTAATGATAATGAAAATTTTAAAAAATGATATCGAGATCAATTTAAATGAAGGCAGGGCATAGTTACCAATACCATTGTAATAAATGAACAAGTACGTAGATCAATTTAATGAACAGAATGTATTAACAACCTGTAGGACATGGAAGGTTATTGTTTTTAACGTCAAAGCGTAATATAATTTTGCATAATTTAGTATTAACAATTAATCTTGCTCTACAAAATGATTTTAAAATGTTAGAAACAAGAAAAGTGGCAAGTATTTCTCCTCCTTTTGTATGAATATTAACATATGCACTCTAAATGTAAAAGCGCTAAATAACAAAGACAAACACACTTATATTTTCAAATAGTTAGACGAAAAAAAGTCTTTTACAGGAAAATCACATCACACGTACCTCGCACAAACATTGAAAAGTGCATGGGACGGAGATATTTATCTTAGCGGACAACATACAAATAAACAAGGCATTACTTTACTGATCAAAAGTAATACACGAATAACAGTGGATAACTTGAAAGAAATAATGATTGGCAGACAAGCAAGTATAGATATAACAAGCAAATTCGTTGAATTGATATCCCCCGCTAATATGCTGCTGGACACAAAAGTGTTATATTTGACATTCAAAAAAGCATTTTTTCAAGATAAAAAGGGCCATAACTCCATTATTAACAGCAAATGTACAATGCCATTTGGCGTGCATTATTATCTTATCAATATATATACTCATTCCAAGTTTCAATAAAATCCGCCAAAGCACTTCCAAGATATGGCTGCCGACACGCAAACAAATGCATTTTTTCAAGATACAAAGGGCCATAACTCCGTTATTAACAGATGGTGTACAATGCCATTTGGCGTGCATCATCCTCTTATCCATATATATACTCATACCAAGTTTCAATGAAAACCGCCAAAGCACTTCCAAGATATTGCTCCGGACACAAAAGTACCTATAGTAAAAAGCATTTTTTCAAGATACAAAGGGCCATAACTCTGTTTTTAACATATGATGTACGATTTCATTTGGCGTGCATCATCCTGTTATGCATATATATACACATACCAAGTTTCAATGAAATCCGCCAAAGCACTTCTAAGATATGGCTCCGGACACAAAAGTGCCTATAGTAAAAAGCATTTTTTCAAGATACAAAGGGTCATAACTCTGTTTTTAACATATGGTGTACGATGCCATTTGGCGTGCATCATCCTGTTATGCATATATATACACATACCAAGTTTCAATGAAATCCGCCAAAGCACTTCCAAGATATGGCTCCGGACACAAAAGTGCCTATAGTAAAAAGCATTTTTACAAGATACAAAGGGCCATAACTCTGTTTTTAACAAATGGTGTACAATGCCATTTGGCATGCATCATCCTCTAATGCATATATATACTCATACGAAGTTTCAATGAAATCCGCCAAAGCACTTCCAAGATATGGCTCCGGACACAAAAGTGCCGGACGGACGGACAGCTGGACGGACGGACAACGCCAAAACAATATCCCTCCGCCTCTGGCGGGGGAAAATAATACACGAAACACAATTAACATTAATAAACGTTTACGGCCTGGATATAGATGAATCCAAATTTTATGAAACATTACATTCCAATAAAATAAATAGCAAAGATAAAAACATTTTAGTTGGAGGTGATTTCAATATTGTTCTTAACGCATAATTGGAGATAAAAATAATGGAAATCTTTATACTCACTCCAAAAATAGGAACATTTTGAATAACATAATTGAAAACTACAATTTGATTGCATAATACTTCGTGCACGGGCAAAGCATGTTGAACACAATGAAAACAATACAACATACTTTGCAAACAATGAAAAACTTACAAACGAACAAAAAACTAGACAGAAACTAGTAGTTGATGGCAAAGACATTACAAATAGAAGTCAAATACTAGAAGAACGCATATTTTTTAAAGGATCTATAAACAAAAATGTTGAAAAAAACACCCTCTTAAGAAATACACATCATGCTTTAATTGAAGAGGAACACACAATAATTTGATGTGCCTGCACTTCCGGCTTGTTAAGTGAACAATCAATCGTGTCACATGTTATCTCACATGATGACTCGAATAAACAGCCTCAGATAATGAACAGGAGCAAAATTTAAGTGTACAATTTCGAGTATTGAAAGTCTCATTCTTTAATCAACCATAATCGAATCTAGAAATAAAAGTGCACTTTTGCCTTTCATAGATAAACTTTCAAAAGGACTTTCCGGCACTACAACAATGGATCATGTCAATATTCTTGCTGATCACATGAATAAACTAACCATTTACAAAAATGGACAACTGTATGTCAGGTATTAAATATAACATGCTACCAAACAAATTTATTGACTGTGGATTGCAATCAACATCCTCAAATATGCACCAAGTCATTGATTATGTTACAGTATTCTTAAGGATTAAATAAGAGAAACCAGTAGCATACATGATGAATTAGAAGAATTTAAGTTAGGAGTTCCAGATTTAATCAATGGAAAGATATGTACTAAATGAATTATTTTCTGTTTGCAAGAAATGAATCAAGCTTGTTTGTTACTTTAAAACTTCTAATTTTATAATTGAAAGATCCTTTGCATTTATACAAGGTCGAGTCTTTTCCTGTACCTATTAATGCTACATCTCATGATCTGTAGATGAAACTCAAATATTAAATCTCCCTGCTTTCTTATTGATAACTAATGAGCGGCTAGACCCAATTAAACTGAATGTGTAGGGTTCAGCCTCAAGTATTGTAAAAATAATTTTGCCTAATTACTTCTTCATGTTGTATATTGGCAATATTTGCAAATGACAAAATCAAGCAATTATATGCGTAATTTCATGTATGTTAAAAATGCCAATATACCTTCAGCAAACACAACTATAATTAAAACACTATGAATACATGTATACATATCCAGGTGACATCAAATTAACAAAACCAAATTATTTTTTTGCCCACTAAAAGTTTTTAAGACTTGTTACTTGAAAAAGAACAAGGGCTGTTTGTAAAACATGCATGCCCCCATATGGGCTGTCAGTTGTAGTGGCAGCCATTGTGTGAATACGTTTTTTGTCACTGTTGTGGTGGTGGAGGTGGTGATGGTTTCATGATACCAGGCGTAAGCCTTCTTGAGTTATCATCCGGAAACCATTTTCCTATTTCCAGTCAACCCTTTTACTGTCAAATTTCACTTTGACCTTTGACCTAGTGACCTGAAAATCAATAAGAGTCATCTGCCAGTCATGATCAATGCCCCTGTGAAGTTTCATGATCCCAGGCGTAAGCGTTCTTGAGTTATCATCCGGAAACCATTTTTCTATTTCCAGTCAACCATTTTACTGTTTCAGGTCACTGTGACCTTGACCTTTGACCTATTGACCTGAAAATCAGTAGGGGTCATCTGCTGGTCATGACCAATGTCCCTATTAAGTTGCATGATCCTAGGCGTAAGCATTCTGGAGTTATCATCCGGAAACCATTTTCCTATTTCCAGTCACTATGACTTTCACCTGTGACCATTGACCTTAAAATAAATAGGGGTAATCTGCCAGTCATTATCAACGTACCTATGAAGTTATATGATCCTAGGCCTAAGCGTTCGTGAGTTATCATCAGACAATTATGTGGTGGACGGACCGACAGACCAACACAACAACATGTGCAAAGCAATATCCCCCTTCTTCGAAGGGGGGCATAACTAGAAGAAGTAGGAACTTGTTGTAAAAAGTATGAAAAAGTAGGAGATTTATAAAATAAAAAAACACTAGGAAAGACAAGGAAAACTAGGAATGCTGAATAATGTAATGTATATGTATAACAGTTTACTGAAGTTTCACTGAATGTACTTCCGATCCTTTTAATTGCAGCCTTAAGTTTGTTTTTTGCTCTGCAAAGAAAGATTCTGGATCCAAGTCTTCTTCAAGTTCTTGTGGAAGGGCAGCCATTAATTATTGTGAAGGAATTACCCTCACAGAGTCATCATCGAGGAGATGTTCTGTAACGTCATCTTGTACAGAAGCACCAATTACTGTAACCGCCACATGTACAGTTGGTTGTTCGACTTTCTGGAAAAATAAGGAAAAACTTCATATGGCAATACAAACATAACCTTTCAAGGATGAGGCAGCATCAGACATTAACAAAACAATAGAAGTTGTTTGTTTGTTTTAACGTCGCACCGACACGTTTAATGGCTATATGGCGCCTTTTCCCGCTTGTCATGGTGGAGAAAGACCCAAGGTTCCCCCTCGAGCATTTTTAATCATGAGCGGGCACCTGGTTGGAACCATCGACCTTCTGTAAGCCAGCTGGATGGCTTTGTCAATTGAAAAATTCAACTCCCAGAGCGAGGATGGAACCTACATCTGTGAGAGGCAAGTGATCTAAAGTCAGCCACACAGTGACGAACGCTTCTTAAATTGAATTAAATTAAATCGTGATAATCTTGCGAAGAATCAGATTGATTTTCATTAAGAATACTAATTAATTTTTATGTCTAGACAGAGCAACTCGGGGATTTCTAAACATTTTGGGGAAGGTACTGGATGGATCCTTTCATATGGGAAGGAATGTGTTGTGAAATCTAGAATTTGGGGAAAACCTAAATAGAACATACTTTTACTCAGGAACAAGATACCTTTAGTAGGCCTTCAACATTGGCTTTTACGGCAATTTGTCTGTCACTGGCATTAAACATATCAATGATCGAGTCTCTTACCTGGATTAGGGGAATTTCAGTAATTTAAATTGGGGGAAAAATATGTTTGAATTTGGGGAAAGCCTCCTTTTACGTGGCACTTACAAAATTCCTTGAATAAACTTGATAAAAGACCATTATAATGGTGCTACAGACCAAGTTTGATGAACACCCATCGAGAAAGGACGTTATAAAGATGCTACTGAAGTTCATGAGAGGAAGATTTTTAAAGCTTTTTCTATTTTTAGCTCTAGCGGTCCCTAATAGGGGCCAAAGACTTTCATTTGAAAAGAGACAAACAAGACAGGCTTATGTGATTTATATGTTTAAGTCATATTCAGCATATATTTAAGGCCTTTCTCCATAGATGTTAGTCTTAAATAATGAAGACAAACCATGTTTATCAAAGTTATAGTCAATAACAACAGGTGACTCTTAGCATTGACTTGCCATAGACTAGAAAAGTGTCCATAGGACACGGGTGCCCCCCTTCACAGCTTATTATTTACATGATAAGCAAAAATCTTACAAGTCTTAAGTCTCTCAAATTAAAAGCAACATAAATTAACCTAGGGCCATACATGTTACATGGTGCGAATCATCACATGATGAGCAACAAGCCTATTAAGTTTCGGGACTGTAGGAACAAACTCCTTTATGCATAATTCTACTAATTCAGGGGTTACAACTCTGATTTACCAATTGAAACAAAACTAAAAAAAAACTCAGATGCACAACTTCACATAGTGAGCCATCATGCTAAGAAGTTTCAAGACAGTGACTGTAGGTCTTTTCTTTCTTGAAGTCTCAAGACTGTAGGTCTTATACTTTTATAGATATGCGCAAACTTTTTTAAGTATAATTTTACTAAGTCGAGAGCCATAACTCTGCTTTAAGAAATTGAAATCAAATGGAAAACCACAGGTGCACAAATTTACATGTTAAGCAATAATCTTATGAAGTTTCAAGGGTGAAGGTCTTATACTTGTCTAGATATGCATGACACAAACTTTTTTCAGACGCACGAAAGGACAGCAAACAGATGGAACAGTTTTGTTGTTGTTTTTTTTTTTGGGGGGGGGGGCACAAAAATAGGCAACTTGTCATGGTGTTCTGCCCACCGTTAGTGCATTTTAGCTAAATTATTTGAAAAATCCTTAAAGTATGCAGTCAAAATGTTTACTTACAGAAACTGAATTTGTGTAGGTAGAATTGAAGCTGGTTTTTTAGTTGTGTACTATGTTTGGTAAGTGTGTATTTTCAAATCAGTGATTTTGACGTGATCCCCAGTTCTGACATCTTTGTTAGTGTTTCTCCACAAAGCCATTTTTACTCTGTCCACCGTTTCATCCTGTATGTAAATTGATCTTATCTTTGTCGGAGTTTTCGACTTTCCTACCAGGATCTCGCGCTCTTCTTCATCCTGTATAACATGATTACATACATATTGAGTTATAGGCAAAATTACAACAGCTGTCAGTAATGGTGTGCATGACTTGAAGGAAATATAACATGCTGACCAATATTCCTGTTAAGTTGCATGTCTTAACCTCAAGCATTTTGGAGGTTCACGCGACGCAGAATTTTGGGACAGACAGACCCACAGACAGGTTTCATTAAGAATGGACAATAAATGTAGCCTCTAGAGTGTAAACAAGGTAAATGTTGACGCTGCATGATGCACTACGGACAAATGGCGATCACAATAGCTCACCATGAGTATGTTGTGCTCAGATGAGCTAAAAATGGAGTGAAAAAGGGTTAAGATTAGTCATTACGAGCTGTTTTTATGGAGAGTTAATTGTATAAGGCCTAACGAAAAATTATGTTTATTTCCGGTTACCCGATCGACCGTCAGAATTTACCCCTGACTGCATTTTTTTTATTAAAAAAATCGCGAGTGGACAACAACGATATTGTTTGACACTATTTGGTCCCTATGTAGATCTCAAAAGGCCTGAAGTTTAAACCACGCCGCTATCTTTGAAAATGGTTGTCTGCTCAAGCGTAGTGGCTTGACAAGAAGGCAGAGCTGCCATTATCTTCCACCATTTTGGAATTCAGGGTAGGGGAAAAAATTCAATTCTAATACAACCTGACTTGTTTTAAAATGTTAATACATTTTAAACATTTTTTCAAATTATTGTAATTTAATTTTCGGTAGTTTTTTTTATTATTTAATTATAAAAACCAATCGTTCCCTCGATGCGAAGTTTGACAGCTCTGCATTCATTTAAATGTAAATGTTTCCGTGTTTTATTAAATGCAATCGTAACCTCCAGTGTGAAACAGTACTTGATTATCACAAGAAGGTTAGTATCTGTAATATCTTGATTTGTTTTGTGCGGTAACCTCCAGTGTGAAACAGTACTTGATTATCACAAAAAGGTCAGTATCTGTAATATCTTGATTTGTTTTGTGCGTAACTTTCATTAAAATTATTGAAACATGTTGGTACAATACGAGTACGAACATCTAATAATTCCGAACGTTTTCGAACCAATTATAAAAAAAATCCCAACCTACTGATCCTCATTGTTTTGAGCGTGTAACCGGAAACATACATGTTTTTTGTGTTAGGTATAAAGTAAATGAGCTAGTCACAAATGCATAAAATCACCATACAAAATATGGCAGATGACTTTTTTGTAACCAAGTTTGACCAGGTTTTACATGTTGGTGCAAATTTATACAGTAAGCTACTATGTAATTTTTTGAGCGCCATCGCAATAATTAGACATGTTTTGCAAGTTGCAACCAATTCCAAAGGTATTATAAGTACACTGTATTATGTGAATTTGGAATAAGACATCAAACTGGGAATGGACATTGTTTTGTTGATTTTCTAAAACAAAACTGTTCCTTTCATGAATTGAATTTATGTTTGTAATGATTTATTTAAACTTCAAGCTTAATAAGTAATAGGAAATTGTTTATTAAGCTTTAAGTTCATTTTAATTGTAGTTTTCAACTGTGTGTGGCAGGGACTTAAAACATTGGTTCTACATTAACAATCACATAAATCATTGAAATATCTACTTCGTTTCCATCTTATAACCCTGTCTGCTATAAAGGAGATAGTTGAAACTTGATGAATGAACGTCTTTTCTGCATGTATTTCCATTTTCTTTTAGTTTAATTGATCATTGAAACATACAGTGTTGACAAAAAGTAATTAACCGTTCCTGGACCACCAATGTTGTTGATCATTGCTGAAAAGATAATAAATGTGCAGCATTTTAATTTGAATAACCATTATACATAATTTAGGTGATCACACAAAAAGTATATCATTTTCAGAATAGTAATTTTTGTATTTGGGACATAATATACTTTTTTGTTGTTTGTTTGAGGAAAACATCAATACTCGGTCATAAAATTCAAATATGCTGTCCTTGATTTCCATGCATTTACAACACAACTTTTTCCTTACATGGCACTTTTTCTTTATCAAAATGAAATCAAATATGAGCCTGATTATGTGGTAAAAATCACTGACAGGGTGCACTTTTCCTCCAAATCTACTTTACTCCAATTATGAATAATGAAACTGTTATACTTGAAAAAAAAGCAAAATATATGTACCTTCCTGTTCCGAGCTTTGTGTTCATAGCAAAACAAGGCATTCCTTTCTTGAAAAGTTGAAGACTCTTCTTTACGTGATGGGTTTTGCCGTACGATAACCCGTTCACATGGCTACAGTCATCACACAAGCATAAATCCACTTTATCCCCTTTTACTTCTCACCAACAATATAAAATGTTGTAAGTGACACGGGTTCTAAACGTGATTCTTCACAGTGGTCAAAATTTCAAAGCTGTTTGACATCGTATTTCCAGGAATCGTTTTTTTTTTAAATATCAACATTGCCATGCATTAGTTGACGTTTATCATTAACTCCAGTCACATTAATATGAACAATAATAACACTTTTATTAATATTTCTCTTTCAATATAGCAAATTGCTTTTTCTTTAAACGACCAATCTGTCAGGTACAATGTCGGCCATATTTGTTGTCTTTGTATTTAGCGGATCATACATTTAGTATTTCATAGCGTATTTATAGAATATTCGTAGTTTTCTGCACATTCCCGGATAACGTTCGGATTGAAGGATATGTACGAAAGAAGGCGATATTGCCCGAAGTTCATTAGAGTGCTAATACCTAAAAAAAATGTATCAGAAATTTTTTTTCTTACTGTCTCCGTAGACACTCGTATATTTTCGGCCTAGACCGTCAAGTGAGGAACTTATTCTCGCATGAATATGCAAACAATAAAAAAAACTATGCCGTACCCAATGCTTAGGAATTTTGCTTCAATAATATTTTTTTACTAGTTTTATGACACTGTCATGTTATATAGTGATGTTCTGTATTCACAATGCGGGTAATTGCGAACTTCTTTGCAGGGACCTATTTGTTTATATAGGTCCCTCTTCTTTGATTGCGCATGAATGACCGCCAAGTGGTAAATCGGACTTTTCCAAATTCATTCATTCGTGGTTGTTTTGGCAGCCAGCCAAGTCAGCTTACCTCAAAAATCGGTATGAGTACTATGTCCTAGGGGCTTCGCCCCAGGCCAAAAAACTGCTTGGCAAGTGGTTTTAAAGTGTTCTTTTCACAGATTTTGGCATGTATTGAAGTTTGTCTTTAAATGCTCTGTATTGTTAAATGTAATCATTGGATCTAAATAGCTCCGGTAAAAACACAAAGAATACAATTTAAAAAAGAAAAAAGTAACCATCAGCTGGGCTCAAACCACTGGCCCCTGGAGCAAAAGTCTATCGCTTATACCACTCGGCCATCCACGCTCACGTTATGAGTGATGAATTTTATCCTATATATAAGTAATGTTCCAAGTATCACAAAATATAACGACAACAACAAAACTCTCAAAATTATTCAATCGTTTCGCGTTGTAACGTTTTATAGTTTTCAGGTTTTTAAATTGTCAAAAGATGCATATAATGGATATTTTTTAGCATGATAAATATTCAGTATAACTGTTTCCTCACAAATATCATAACTAAAACGAAAATTTGCGAATCTGAAACAATTTTTTTTAACTTTGTCATTTTTCGAAACGTGAAAAGGTCCTTTTAATTCTTTGCTTATTGGTTATCGTTGAACAAATTATTGTTCATTCTTAAATATCTAAAAACATGAAATGGCAACATCATAATATCTGTGAACATGCCCTTAATGTGTGTATATTTATATCTATCTATGATACAAATTATTTCTCATAATGATGAGTCTCATAACATTTACCACGGAAACTCTCGAGAGAGAGTCATCAATATTTAATTGAACAATATCAACATCATAGTCAGGTATACAATGTATACACTTTGACCCCGCACATAATTGCTACCAAAGGTATTTTGACTGATTCTGAGAGGGCAGAATGTACTTTATATTATATAAAATGTTTAACGAAATCAGACTCTGGAAAGTTTTTTTCAAAATGGTCGCAAAGATGGCCGCCTAAAACTATTTCTTATCATACCAATGTAAATACCCACTCAAATTTGATTATTTTGGTGTCTATGCCAAGGTTTGGGGGGTCAAAGAACACTTTTAGTTAATTAGACATAGTTTAAGTTTATTATGTCATACAGAAATCCATCATGGCGTCCAAAAATAGCCACCTCCACAATAAGAAGGACCACAAGTCAGTAGCGTTTGACTCAAAGGTGATGATTGGTATGTCAAACGCCATAGTTTTGGAGACAAGGAACACTTTGATTGAATTGTTGACATCATTTAGCAGTTGAATAATCATGAAAGCCAATTTATGACATCCAGCTGTCTACTATCACCTGATACACACATAACATTTGTCTCAGAGCGTTAAACTGTCGTCCTCCTCGTTTACAAACTTCTTGTGAATTGTTAAAATATATCAGTTTTCAGTTTGGCAAGGGCAACAAACAGAAGTGCAGGGGCGTCCATGGCGTCTGCAGCTGCATCGAGAGGATGTTTATCCTACAGAACATTTTCAATGGATGACTTTCAATTGCTCTTCAGGAATAGCATTGCTTGGGTCATTATTTGAATTAATTTGTCTTTTGCCCGTTTCCATCCCCATCCTCATACAGCGGGTTTCATTGAATTTGCCATTCACATCCATACCATGCTTTGATAGCATACACATTCGCCATGACATACGTTTGCATGTGAAGTTGGGCTTAGTCGCTCAGAAGTGACGAATGTTTCGGTAGTGGTCGCTTCCTTTGTGAATATAATATGGCGTCGCGATTCTAAAAAATGATCAGACCACCAAACAGACCCACCATCAAACATTTGCCAATATTTGATATTTCCTCTTGAGACTTGTTTGAAGGACGACTGAACTGGAGCATTACTTCATGATAGGAATAAAAACCTTCATTTTTGTCAGTGGAGTGCGAACTATTTGGCAAATTTATCAAATTTGAATTGGGGTATTTATATTTTGTTGCTGGAAAAAAATCTGTTCTTGAATGGAACTGTTAAAGGTTATTTTGAGTGGAATAAACATGATCGCTAATAGTTTCCATATTACTAGTTATCCGCATGGTTATATTTGGTACATTAAAATCGTTTGATTATGGCTTAAAACAATAACACGTAAAGATTGCGTTAGATGAACATATTCAACAATTACATAAATGTTAAAAATGTTATATAGAATGAATAGAAAAGGGTAGTTCCGTACTTGCATGTATCCGACACGCAAAAGACCCTAAGCTGATTTTCTAGAAATCTGCAGCATTTTGCTGAATAACTTTAAAGACGAACGAGCATTAAAATATGAGTAAATAAATTACCTTGTAAGCAAGGGGTACAATAGGATTCATGTTCATCTTTATAACATCGGGCTTGAAAGTTGTCAACATTACAGTGACAGTCACTATCGTGCAAGCATTTAACTGCAATCAGAATTGAAATATATATACGAGAATGTAATGCATGCATGAATCTAAATGAGAATATTATGCTTCAAATTACATTTGTGTGTAGCTTCGTGATAATTCCATAATACAGTGTACTATTTGTTACATAAATACTGATGATTCGTTGAGTTTATTGATGTTCTTTCCATCAAAGGTGACATATACATTTTTAGTTATGGTTCAAATGAATATGTCCAGTTCTTGCATGTAACTTACAGTAGCGCCCATTTAGAATCTTGTCTTGCTTTGCACATTTCACATTTTGACTTTGATCTTACGTGGTAATGTCAGTTCATGCACTAAAATGTAACAGTTCAACGCGGAAAAACAAGTACTACGCATTTCACTTATCGCTGGAATCAATAAGCTACTTGAACTAAATCAACTTGACCATTTGTGGTGAAGCGGATATTTGTAAATTAAGGTGTAAGATGGTATTGTCATTTCATGACTAACAATACCAAATACATTTTCTTGTTATTTTATGCTAATATAAGATGTATATAGTAAACTAAATGTGAGTACAAGGTAATAACAGTTCGTGTCTCATTATATTACGAAAATGTTTCTAACATGTGTATGAAAATATTGTTATTAGATTGATATCTCTTGCATATATTATTTAATTGAATTGGATTTTGTGTTGCCTTTTATTGTTTAACAGGTCATATTGTACATTAACGATAAGATTGCTCACATATTGTAACAAATATACAAACCAAACATGTGAATAAAATTTGCAAACTACCAGAGTGATATTATCAAACCTTATTTCACTCGAGCCAGAGCGAAATGATGAGGTTCTTATTAAATTGTATTCTCAATTCTGTTCAATCCATAGCATCAAATACATATAATAATTCATTTGTAACCAAAAACAAAATAGCACGAAAGTGTCTGTACAATCGCAGGGAAATATTAAAGCCTTATCAACCTGTTCACTATTTCGGTCACATGAAGGCATTCTTACGTCCAAAGAAGACCAATCTTAGTATGCGAGACCTTTGGTTGCGATATCTTAGGTTAATACGTGTGTATATCAGTTCTTTTGTTCGTCCGTCTAGTGTTGTCTAGTGTTGTCTGTCAGTCAAACACACGAATATGAATAACACAGCAATAACCATTGAAATAGTCAATGGATAGCATGCAGACTTTAAAATGGTCGATTTTGTCTAAGTGAACAAAATATAAAATGAAAATGACGTGTTCATTTTATAAGTTCTCACGGTTTGCGCACTGATGTTTCGAATTTTTTAGTTATTTAACCTTTGAAAAAATAAAAATGCTACCAGTTCATCGATTTTTTATCATGTCATCCACGAATATGTAAGCTATAATTCCCATTCAGTCAGGCTAAACGCGACCGAGGAATCATCTAAAATGGAATATGTAATGAACTGCGTGTAATATCGCCTTATTTCGTACCTTTCCGTTATTCTGTCCGGTCTCCGAGCATGTGCGTTTAACTACAGTAACATGATGACAATTAAATATCATAGGGTTACAATATTCCCATTAAATAAATTAAATGCCTCTGTGGCGTAGAGGTAAAGAATACCTTCATACATACGCTTACAAAATACGCTTTTAGTGCGCAAAGCGTGAGATATCATCAAATAAATATGCCATTGTAAATTTACATTGTGTGCATTTAGACAGTATAATTACCGTTTTGATATAATCTAAATAAGATTTCTTTTAAATATTATGGCCGACATAAAGCTGATTTGGAATATCGGTTTCGGTATATATACATGTACTTGACATTAGGATAGTTGAAGCTGATTACTGAGGGACATATATAACGATTAAATTGTTATCATTTTGTTACAGTCTGAGTTAAGCTGCACTTTAAGAAAGTCGTTTACAAAACGGTTATGTTTAGTAAAGTAGTGGATGATTTATTATTTTCTAAAAAAAAATTGCATTACCAGCTGAAACTTTCTGTTTAAAATGTAAAAGAGTGCGGCTTTAAAACTCATCATGTAATTAAAACAATTACTCAAACAGGACGACGTGACATCTTTTTTGTGTTGGAAGAATTGATCATATACAAATTCTTAAAAGCATGCGATCATATATTATGCATGTACACGTAAAGTAAGAAATCAAATCAATTAAGAAGATTTTTATTTTGTTGTTGTTATTTGGGTTCAACCATTATTTACGCCTGAAAACCTTATTATTATTTTTTACGGAAACCTCCGTATTATATTCCGTATCTAATTCATTATATAAGTTGTAACATTAAATTCATGTTATGATTGTTTAAATGATTTTACTAAAACATAGTGTTTGTCGAACGAAATAAATAACTATGACTATCTTCAAAATAGTACCCAGAAAATGTTAGTTGATTTCTTTGAGTGCACTTACCCGGCTCGTCAAAGACACTTACCTCATATTCAATACAAACCGCTGCATATTGCTGAAACGAGCATCAAATTATGAGTGAATCAAATACCTGGATGGCATGTGCCACAAATGTGTCGATTTGTTGAATTTGTGCATTTTGCCTGAAAGTTGTCAGTACAGTGACAATCACTGTCGTGTCTGCAAACAGGCAAAAGAAGGAAACCTGCAAATAATAAAGGTAAATCTGAGTTAGAAAATATACAACACTCATTGCAAGATGCTTAACGAAAATGCATGTTGCTTAATGACATTTTTATTTTGTTAAATGAAACATTCTTATCGCATTATGTTTTATCGGGGACTTAAGTTTGCATTAGAAAAACCTCGGAACAAAGCCGGAGTGAAATTATTAAACCTCTTTTTATACGAGCTTAAGTGATGTTATCAGGTTCTAATGCACTGACATGCTCATTTTATTCACCGCAGCTTTTATAAATGTAAATCACATGTAGCTAACAACCGTAAATATTAATAGTTTCCGTGCAATCGCAGCAAAATATGTAACTCTTTGTTATGCTGGCATTTTTTAATACGTGTGTCTGTCAGTACTTATGTTCGTCTGTTGGTGCCTCATAGTCACAAACACAGCTCTGCGTATTAAAATTGCCCGCTCAAATGTTGGAAAGATAATAAATTAAAAAAACATTCGAACCACGATTATGAGCCTTCCAAATATAAACCACAAGTTGCATTGAAATTAGATTTTAATTAACATCATATTCTTGTGCATTCAGCATTAACAAATGCTTCATTAATTGTTAAGGTTCTCATGTTATATTATTCTTGCTATACTCTAGCAGAGAATACCACTTTCATTATTCCTACATATTCAAGTATTTATTGCAAAGACTTAAAATAATGAATCAATTATAATTTTTAACTGCTAATATGGGCTAGCGAGTCTTCACACGATATTCGCCTCTATTTAGGTAATTTCTCCTTAACCCATTTATTCCGAGCAACTAGAAAAAATGCCTTGGCAAACAGCGTAGACCCAGATGAGACGCCGCATGATGCGGCGTCTCATCACGGTCTGCGCTATTTGCTTAAAGGAATTTTGGAAAGAAATGTTCTAAATATAGAATTAAATATACTAGACATCCCTAATTTTGGAAATGAATTGAACCAATTTAGAAGGGTCGGATATTCCACCAGGTATAAATAGCGGAATATTACGTGTAGTTGTGAACATACTATTCGTACGCAGGTCTACCGCTATGAGCGGCTAATGCAGAGCATGGGGAGTTTAAAAGAGCTTTATGAAGCCTAAAACTTATAACTTGGCCCACTGTCTTGCACTTAGCATTAAAAAGGACCGTCAACCGCGATTGACGTAAAAAGAATGTTCCAAAATACCGTATTTTTTACAATTATTAGTTTATATTGATTAAACTATCACGACTGGTATATTACATTACTTGACAAAAGTTGTTAAGTGTTCATATTTTCAGTATATTCGGTTACAAAATGTTACTGGGTATGTGTACCAGGTAACTATCAGTTAACTATAAATAACGCAAGTAGATTGATCATCATCGTAAAGTGGTAAATCCAGGAATGCAAATTGTGCATGCGTAGTGAATTGTATAATATATATATTATATTATATATATAAAGTGATCAATCTACTTGCGTTATTTATAGTGTGTATACCGTTATGTCACCTATGTTCGCAATGTACTTTCAATTTCACATCGCGTTATTTTATTACCGAATATACTGAAAATATGAACTTTTTTCAAGTAATATAATATACCAGTCGTGATATTTTTTATCAATATAAATTAATAATTGTTAAAAAAAACGGTATTTTAGAACTTTTCTTTTTACGTCATTCGCGGTTTATTGTCCCTTTAAGTCTAACAATAAATTATAGCATCATAATTCAAATATCATTGCATCAAATTATAATATTTTTAAAACCAGTCAATGGTAGAATGCACATCTGAAAAAATAATTATAAATTGCAAATGCACGATGCAATGGTTCACAATCAATTAAAGAAAAAGAAAAACACAGTCTATAGAGACACGTTGGAATTTAGCATGCTTTATTAAAAAAAAATAAAACCGGTTTTATGCAGTGTAAAACTTATTACTTTGCCCAGCGTCATGCCCTTAGCATCAGAATAAATTATACGTATACCATCACAATTGAAATAAAATTGCAGTCAATTTAAAAATAAAATGAAGTCTATACTAAGCATGTATATTTCTCTCAAATCGAACACACGTTATCGTTGAACATAAAATCATTTATTAAAATAAATGAGTATATGTTAAGAATTCAATTAAAATATCAGGTCACCGAAAACAATTCTATAAACACATATTCAAAACTGCGATTGGTTCAATTACATTATTTTAAAACACTAATTTTGTATTTAATCGATTAAATTAAATACTTTATTATAAATGGAATTGCAAATTCGATTTAACTTTGATTTTAAAAACCTTTTTGCCAAGTGTGCGTTAGATAATGCAAATCTTACTTTCGAAACAACCTTATCATGTTTTTATTCGAAAATATGTTGTAAATTATATTGTAAAACGTAGGTATACGTACATCAAATATTGCCTTTATTTTCACATCCTCATACTTGCCGCTTTAGGCATTAAAGGGTTTGAGTTTATGCTTGTACACATTTCCTTTACAAGATTGAAAATCCGAAGCCTTCAAAATAGGCATTTACAGTATTTGCTTGTAATATACATATGAACATATATAAATATGCATGCATACATAACTTTCAGCAATTCACATATTATTCGCAAATGATGCAAGACAAGAAACGTTATAGCCTACCTCTGCACAATATCAATTGCAAAAGCGCTATACATGCGATTCCCAAGAGAAGATGGCTGTTTTCCACAGGAATCACCGTACTTTTTGTCTCAAACGTTAAGTTTAATCCTTCACGGCAAGTCTTAAAATGTACAAGAACTGAGCAAAGTTATTATAATTACTATCTGTAAAGGTCATTTAAGCCCGTGAGTGCATCGATAGCGTTCCCAATGTTGTGCAGACGCGTTTGTCATGTCGTCTCTCTATTGTAATATTTTATTGTAGGATAGTAAAATGTTTGTCTGATGTTAACACAACTGAAACAACTGTGAAAGAATAAAACTGTAGTAGTGGCGATTATTTAGACGTATAGCATGTCAGAGTTATATCCTATTTGTTTGTAACGCTGGGTTCCCAATGCCGATCAGATCAACTCGATCAAGCCCGACCAAGCGGTCGGGTACTGGTCTTGTTCGGTCGGCATGAGTGGTCGGGGGCGGTCGGGGGCGGTCGTCATTGGTCGGGCTTCCTACCCGATATTTGTTGACATTAAAAAAATATCGAGTAGCGGTCGATTAGGAAATGAATCGAAAAGCGCGCGGGAAGTGGTCGTGTATTAATCGAGTAGAAGATCGAGTTGATCGTGAAGCATCGTGTGGTGATCGGATTGACATCTTTTGCACGATCTGTACCCGATCCGCTCGACCTCTACCCGAGTTATTTTAGATCGCAACACGATCCAATCGACCTCTATTCGATTTGATGTACATATTTACTAGACTGCTACCCGACGACAACTCGACCGTACACGATCACTTCCCGATTGCTTTTCGACCATACAAGAGCTAATGTCACTAAACAAAACTCGCGTGCAAAACGTCGTGCTTATCTCTCATAACCTTCATAGAATCGGACGAGTAAATATCCAAAGATGCCAATAAAGGGCAAACGGGCGACTGATACCGTTAAAACTAGTAACACTTGAGGTAAAAATCCCCATTATGATTAAAGTGATTAGTGAACAACAATGTTAGAAGTTTTAATTCTCGAAGTTTCAATACACGACCGTTCGCGACTTTGTACAATTATAGTACGACCATCACGATCTGGTCGTGTGAAGATCTGGTGGCGATCGAACTGAGGTCCACTTTGTCGAGCTGAGATCTTATAGGGCTCGCGTGTAGGTCGAGATGATCGGGCGGAAATCGGAAAGATGGTTGAGTGGACGTCAAGAATGAGTCGTTTGGTGATCGTGTGTTATCGACAAGAGGTCGAGAAGAAGTCGTGAAATACCCTTTTTAGTCGAGCTTCGTCGGGTTTGGTCGGGATATTTCGGTGAGCGGGATGATCGAGTTGATCGGATCGGCAGTGGGAACCCACCTTAAAGTACATTTGTTAAGGGTTTGTTTGTTAAGTGTACGGCAAATTGAAATTTAAATTGTTTGTTGTGATGAATCTTATTAATGTTTATAGAAAACGATGATTGTTTTCTTGAGTATTATGATGTTCAAAAAATCATTGAATGATTATTGTGATAAAAAGTTTACCCGCCACCTTTCTGGCAGGACGTTTTCCGTCAAGTAGCGTGGTAAAAGACGAGTGAAGTCTCCTATTGACCCGACAAAAGAAACAGACCCACATCCAATTAGAAAGCTTGCATAAAAAAATAACGGTAACCTAACCTTAGTTACTTTTAAAAGTCAGTTTGACAGGAAATTAAAACTTAATTCCCCCTTTTCCGATAAAGTTATTTTTTTATAGTGCAATAGATTTTCAGTTTGTATGATACATTTTACTTTAGCAGTTATTATTTACTGATTTGTGTACACATATTTGTTATGTTGCGTTTATATAACGGTTTATATGAACTGTCAAGATCGACTCCGCAAATATGAGATAGAGACCTATATTTAACTTTATCCCATTTTCAACGCGGCATTGACGGTATAACACCTTATGGAAAATACAAGCCTGTATTCAACACTGTGGGATATACCTGTCACGTGCCCTGTCACGTGCACGCACTACTTTTCACGTTACCACTGAATGATTTTTCATAATTAATAAAGCCGAGAAAACTTAGCTTCAAAAGTATACGACCTTAAACCTTTAAATCTAGTCATATGACATAATTTTTGCCATCCGTATAATGAATCAGCTGATTGATGGCATCATAAAATGACACTTATTGCGTCATTTTCCAAAAAAATGACGATTTATTATAAACGTGACTTATTTCACATGTACATGTACTGTATATCGACATACGGTATTTGAATAGTCAATTAATCACATTTTCCTTATTTCGTGTAATGTGCATTGTTTATAATCCATGCATATACTTTTGACATTTAAGAATGTACAACAAGCCATACAAATATCGCACAATTCATAAACAATCTACAATATTTGCTATCCAATTTAATTCACGTTAAGCATAGAGCTGTGTAAAGTATAAGATAGTAAAAATAGCACCACACTGGAATTCGAAACGTTCCATTTTGTACACGGGTATTTTATCTGTTGTGCAATGGAATGTTTGCCATTCTTTGTGTATTGACATTAACGCGTAACTCCTTTTCTCCACCCGTAACCAATATTGTTATGAACGTTCCATCTACGGCAAAGTTTAATACGTAAATTAACGTATGTTTTCTATAGTTTCAATGGTTCAATACCTTCTCATCGTGGGCGTTTATTCCGATTTAAAATGTGCATCCTAAAATACTTAATGTTCTGAATTGCATGTCTATATTAAGTTACAGTACCTGGTCTGTTGCAACACGCACGCTTTGCATGCGTGGAACTTGATAGACGACAGCAACTTGTTCGAACTCTTATAAAACACGTTTTTTAATTGCGTACGAAGGGAATTTAAGCAGCAAATATTAACAAATGGTTTTTAAAAAGGTAAATACATTTTCCGAAATAAATTGCAATCGCGTAGATTTTTAAAAGGTTTTTGTTTTCATAACTTTCTCGCCATAAGGATTCAACTGCTCACCATCGCGTTTAACTTTTCGTAAGTTACTTGTGTTAATAGTTAAAAGGTGTGATTATAATGCCACCCATTGTCTTAAATGTACTGTATTAACTACCGCTTTGTAATTAGTAAATGGTAAAACTTTAATTATGTGTTAAACAATATGCGGCAAACGTTTACTTCATTGACCGACGTCAATTAAAAAATAATAGTCGCCAGTTAACACCGTCCTCATTAGCATGGATTTCTTGACCCCAATTGTAAGGCGAAAATTTACAGTTTGGCGACTAAAAAATAACCCAGTGTGGTCATACCACGTGATCCGTGACGTCATTTTGGCTAGCACGCCACTAGAAAATTGTAAACATTGCCTCCGCTAAGAAACTTCAAATCCACGTTAGTATCTTATTATTTACTCTATTTTGACGAAATAAAGTGTATGCTATGGGTAAAGTTGAGCACTATTCCTGGTTTTATAAATAATTGACACCAGATAAGTAGTTTAGTCTATCATTCGAGGCAAATTCCTAGTTTTTACGTTGCAATGCAAGTAAGCACGACAAGCACGTTTTAAATCTTCCAAAATATATATTTTATATTCCTTTTTGCAGTGCACTAATATATGCGGTCGTGAATGATTCCATACAAAATGTGTTTTGTCCGAAAATATCTTAAAACACGATCTAATGAACACCAACAATTTGGCTAACACGACAAGCAACGAAATTAAAGGCAAGCACGACAAGTCGATATTCGGCTAAAATGACTATTATTTATAAGTGTAGAATTGGTTACTTCTATGTCGTCAAATAATATATCTCAATTAATTTAAATGTGTGTGTCCCTTGAATAGTTCTCGTGTCTATTTACTGTCTTGTGAGAGTCTGTGCCCTGTCCTGTGTGCGTTCAGCCATGTATAATGCATATAAAGTAACTTTTTTAAGATTTTAAAACAGAACAAATGAACACAATATGCACTTATAAATGACTACTGACTCGAAATTCAGACATTATGTTACCATATCTAAGACTCTTCGTCCATGATGGGTGAAGGGTCATGAATTTAATATTTATTTAACCGAGAACAGTTATTGTTTAAACGTATAAACAATTATGCATTCATATTGAACATATTTGTGCGGTCATAATAATGCCTTTTATAGTGTATAGTCACTTTATGACGATATACTACGCTCCCTTTTCCCAAATTGTTTTCATATACAGAAAACATGTTGACTATATATTTGGAACAATCGCAAAAGTGTCAAATTAAAATATGCCGACCAACCTATCTTTTTTGTGATGTAAATAAAACAGATAAAAAGATTAAATAAACTAAACAAAAAATGAATATTGTTAACACATTCATATTTGAACTACATGTATAATAAGAACTTTATTGTTTTGGTTTCTTACACTATTTATTTTTTCCTTTGTAAGAATCATGAGACCAAAAACCAGCACTTAAACTCGGAAAGCGCAGCAAGCTAATGCTGCGTTTACACCATGTTCCCGGCGACCACGACAATCACGTTTCGGGCCATCATGGAGGAAACGGGATGAACGTGAGGCAACGTAGGGGAACGGAATAGCCAAACGTGACACAACGGGGTTGCCGTGGTTGCCGTGCCAAAATTTTAAACTGTCAAAAAATTTGCCACGGCAGTCACGGCGAAAATGAGAAACGTGAAACAGAACCCGAAAAGTGTCCGTACTCTGACGGGAATCCTTTTCATTCCCCGACATGTTAAGTTTCTATCACGTTGTGTTACGTTTTGTTACGCTTTGTCAAGATAACTACGGCAAGCTAGGATAATTGATAGCCGTTTTGCTACTGCTAGGTTCACACCAACGGCGCTTAGATGGCGCTTTAAAGCGGCGTGCAAAGCGGCAGCAAAACGTATCAATGCTTGAATAAAGCGTCAGTGTCGTAATAGATCGTGTGATAAAGCGGGACATTCGGCAAGAACGCCACATTTTTTTAAACTGTTTCTGTCACGAATTGATTAAAGCGCCGAGAGCGTATCAAAGCTTAAAAAACCGTAACAAAACTCAGCAAAGCCTGACTCGAATCGTAGGAAAGCTTAACAGAGCTTGGTTCAAAGCGGGGACCCCAGTCTTCACGGTATATCACCATTTGACACGCTTCGTTAAGATGGCTCAAGATTTGCTACGATCTGGCATGAAGATCTTACACGAGGTCAGACGCTTTCATCAAGATACGACACGCTTTGTTACGTTTCCATGAAGGACTCTCCCGCTTTCCCACGAATTCAGACGCTGTAATCAAGGATTGACACGTTTTGAAAGGCTTTGATACACTTGGCAAGCTTCCTCGCGCTTTCGCACGATCTTTCACGATCTCCTACTATATGACGCCCTTTCGTCATCTCTATGAATAGCACTAAAGTACCACACATTGCTTTATGTACTGCTTCGGCAGTACATATACTAAAATTGGAACGATACACATTGCATTATTTTCAGCATCTCTATAAATAGCACTTTAGTTCCACAAACTGCATAATTTTCAAACAAAGAGGACGTATCCTGAACCTGAAAAACTACTATTAAAAGCTCTATAAAGGTGAGAAATTCAATTATTATGCATATAATCTGGTCTAATTGTTACGGATTTCAGTTACTCTTGCATAAAAATGCCCATAACACAGCTAAGATGCAACGTTGTCAAGAATTATGGAAGATATACCCGTTTTATAATTGAAATAAATGTTTACAACTTTGCACCTAACGTGATGTGTAGCCTCAAAGCGGTTACGTATGCTACAAATAGCCGAAAGAAAATTCGATTTTATTTCTATTTTAAACAACTTTTTACAAGCAAAAAGTAACTTACTATATCACTACAAACGTTTTAGCCATTTAGAAGAGACCTACTTTGTGAGTGATACCAGAAAACGTTGAAAATCAACGATATATTTTTGGTGACCTGAGTCACTTTCACTTTAGCATATATATTGTTTTTTGATAACCTTTATAAATAAAATATGAAAAAAATATTTAAAAATCGGTATATAATTACGGATCCTTACCTTTATAGAGCCTTTAACACAAAGATGGGACCCAAGAGAGGTAGATGGGCAGCAAAGAAGAGCCGAAAAGAGACAGTCATAGGCCAAGTGGCTGAAAGGCCGAGGTCTCCAACACCACCGCCGGCAGAAGATGAAGAAATACTGGTTCCAGAGCCAGAGCAGCCACAGCCTCACCCTGCAGGGGATCATCTCTCAGTCCTCACACCTGTTCCAGCAGCAGCCGCCAGCAAAAAGCGTGCGTACAAACCATACTACTATGCAACACTAACAGAAGCGCAAAAAGAAGAGGTCATTGGCTAAAAGACACTCCTTCCATCTACTCAAAGAGACTGACAGATTATAAAGACCCGCAGAACAAAGAGAAGCTATGGAAGAAAAAAGCTGCTGACATGGGTGTTGAGGCTGCAGCCCTTAAACCCTTTTACAAGTTCAACCGTACCAAGATGAGCCGCCTAAAGTGAACTGTGGGGAAGTCGGATAAGGGTACTGAGACAGTCGAGGACATGTCTGCCACGGATAAATGGGTCTGGGAG